>NW_007377807.1:15219-15963 GCF_000475195.1 Diaphorina citri | reverse complement strand
TCGATGGTGGGATTCGAACCCGGGACCTTCTGCATGGCAAGCAAGCGCGTTACCACTGGACCAACCGTGCCCCCTTCATTTGTTATCTGTTATATCTTTTTTAGGCTTTCATGGCGGGATTCTCACACTGTGAGCTCTTTCACCCAACCAAATCTCTCGTTTTGAAGAGGTTTGACAGAGGGAACTGTAACAAGAGACATCTTGTCGTCCCGAAAGCGAAGGGAAAAGGAGGACAGGACAGGAGAAAGCCAGCCGTTCCGAGAACGAACATTATTTGTTTAGGATTAAGTTCGCCCCGGACGATCAAATTCGCGAAATAGTGCTTACAAGGCAGGCGCTTGGGTCACTGCTCACAATCCTCTTACATTTTGGGAACTGATTTAACAAAGCATCAAGGCAAGGAAACTGTATGCTCATCTTCTGTGTCGATACTATCAGCATAATTTGTTTTGATGGACGATGCTGTTAATAAAGCTCTAATTTATTGGTTTTCCCTTGATGTGAACTCGTGGGAATTCATGCTTGGACACGATTCAACTAAAGCTATTGCACGACTAATTTCTGCACTAATCACATAATCAGTATAGTAAGGATTTAGACAATTTTACTAATCACCTTCCCGGCTATTCGGGGAAGAAATAGTAGGGATAATCCTCTCAGGATAGCAATATAACTGTCAAAAGGTGTCAAGTTCTGTTTGGTCAATAGGGTAGTGAAAAGGCTAGGCGTTTTTAGGGACTGGAC
>NW_007377807.1:7130-14612 GCF_000475195.1 Diaphorina citri | reverse complement strand
AGCCCAAAAAAAATTCCAAAAAATTAAAAAAAAAAAAAAAAAAAAAAAACAATCGTTCGAAGAATAGAACATTCGGAAAAGATTGGGTATCTTTTCCGAATGTTCTATCGATTCTTCGGAATTTGGAATCCATAATGACAGATTCGTATGGGAATTGATTTTTTTCCGACTCCATAACATCTCATGAACTTGTCTCCAGTGTCCACTCATGAAAGTCTGGTGCACACGATAAGTCTTGCAATATTGTCTTTCAAGTGATGGTCTTTCAACATGGTATTTCGACAGTTGGGTGTGTATGCGACATTTGCTCAAAATTCAGTTCTAAATGAGTGAAATACACCGGAAGTACCGGAACAGAAACGGTGTTTGTCTTTTCCACACATCTTTTTTTCCAAGTTCCCGGTCCCGGTATTCAAACAGTATGTGTAAATGTGCCGGGCTAAACTAGAGAATGTACCCATACAGCAAAGCTAGAGTTTCAGGCAAACATATTATAAGCTATTAAAGAAATTAATAATAATTACATTGCCATGCAAGAACATTCAGAAAGCATAAAACTACCATTCACAGTTAAATGGTTGGATATGTAAACAACATTTGTAGATGGCTTTTTTTTTTTTTTTTTTTTTTTCCTTTAAGGCGTTTTAACTCTGGAATACTTAATACACAAATTAAAAGACTTTATATTATAGACCAAGATAAGAGAAAAAAAAAATCTTCTACTTAGGTCGGAATGTTATTAATTTGTTTTGTATACCTAATTGGTCCAAATCACTTCAAGGGCATAGGAACCGCCAAATCTGAGCTGATATTTTCTGGACCATTTATCAAGGAGTATGTATTAAGTGGGGAACGGCACTTGTGATAGTTAATTAATTATTTAATTAATTATGCTTGAGAGATAAACTTGAAATTCCTTCTTTCAATAGTGAAATTCCGAAGAGTAAGTTATAGTGAGATTAAGTTATAATAAGAGTGCCTAAATGGATTTACTGACTTACCGTAAATAGATTACTAGTATTAATGGTATTTTACATGTATAGCTCACTGGTACTGACCTAGCTAATAGCGGTAGTAAAGTTAGTTCAGGTTCAGAAGGTCACGTGGTACGCATGCAAATCTGGATCGAGGCATGGCATTTTGTACTCATTTGAGGACTTGTCCACTATGGAGCTCCAAAGGTTAGTAGAAAATGCCTTCAAGAGTAACCTTGCGAGTTAAATATAGTTGGTGGAAAATTCTGTAAGGTTTAACCTCGCCTAGTGGTTATTTTACACTCAAGAGTGCAGCATCATTACGAGAAGGTATCATATGTATGATTGCTTGGACGGTAGCGTGCTTGTCTAGTAAGGAGCTTGTAAGAGTTGCGGGTTCGATTTCCACCCGGGAGCAATTTTTATCCTAAACATGCACGGATCGTCTTCGGATCGGCTGGCTTTCTCCAATCTAATCCGCGCAATTTTAACGTAACACACTGATCATGTCACACACACCAAAAAGTCACAAATCCCATCCATCCCATCTACCTATGTATCCTATATCTCTGTAGACCTAACTATACCAGTCATACCTAGGTCTCACTGTCAAGCTCGCTTCTATTGAGATCGTTACGCTCTGAAAACCTCACCCGGGATGGTGTAGAAAATGCCCGTCACAATGCGTGTCTAGCTGTCTAGGAATGTCAGACGTCCAAGAACGGGGAAAAGTTTTCGCCGAGAAATCGAGGACTTCTAAAGCAACAAAACAGGCTCTAAAACAAAACAGGTACACAAGCAAGGAACTGTCGAAAGACCGCGTTGGAAGATCATCTGTCGAACGACCAACTTTGAAGAATATCTGACGAAAGACCAAGTTGGGATGCATCATGGGATTCTTGAGACATCCCGTAACGCAAGTACCAAACTTTATCGTCACTATACTTTTCAGAAGCTTTTCACGTAGATGTGTCTCAAATGTGTCAATTTTTTCACACTGACGCGAGACAAATCCACACATGAACCGGGACACACGTTCCGAATTTGCACAAAATTGCGTACAATTAACGATCTGTCGAGTGGATTGGATCAAAAAACGTTCCTTGAGGCACCCTCCATTTGTCAAAAGTCTCTAAGTTTTCCTTGCCTTTGGGACCAATTTAATTGGAAGAAACTCATTTGAAGAAGAAACTAATGAAACTTTGTAATGAACTGAAGACCAGGTTGGAAGATAGATAAGTTGGGGCACATCTCGTGTGTACCGAGCACCGAGCTTGTTAAATGGTTGGATATGTAATTTTAACGTCTCACTTTTATTACAAAATTTGACACTTGGTAATTCGACGTTTTAACCTCTGTACCAAATATTGTGCTCAAGCTCTATTATGAATAGTGTGGATATACTCAAACGCAAAACATATAACACGGGTGTAAGGAATGCTCGAACGCGGATAATAAAACGAAATTTGAGGACGCTGTGTAAAATAGTCAAGCTCGGTACACCTATCTCTATAGAACAAACCATATCATCTAAGCCTAGGTTCCTATGTATCACTGTCAACCTAGGTAATCTCTGTCTTTGTATACTCAAACGCAAAACATATAACATGGGTGTAAGGAATGCTCGAACGCGGATAATAAAACGAAATTTGAGGACGCTGTGTAAAATATGTGGATATACTCAAACGCAAAACATATAACATGGGTGTAAGGAATGCTCGAACGCGGATAATAAAACGAAATTTGAGGACGCTGTGTAAGTGTAAAATATGTACTTAGAACCAAAAATGGTCAACAACAATTGCTTGCATCCTTGAAAATCACTGTACCAAAGGTTACAAAAGGTTTTGATGGAATTGATCATAAAATCATTGGGACATTAGGTCATCACTTCGGACCAAATGCTAAATGTTTCCGAGTCTTCACTAAAGACCAATCTGAACACTTTGCAAAGGTAATTTTCAATCTAGAAACCAAATACATGAAACAGCTCACACAACTTTTACAACATATGTAATATCAACCATCCAGGAGTTGGATTACTCATATTTCACCAGTAAGTCATACGTCGGATGGTCTGCGATTTACTAGGAGACTAGATAATTATGCACACACAAGTGTAAACTACATACCAGTAAATACATATGTACTTGTACTATATGAACGTATTGACAATCTGAACACTTTGCAAAGGTTTTTTTTTTTTTCAATCTAGAAACGAAATACATGAAACAGCTCACACAACTTTTACAACATACGTCGGATGGTCTGCGATTTACTAGGAGACTAGATAATTATGCACACACAAGTGTAATACAAGTAAATACATATGTACTTGTATATGAACATATTGCGCATAAGGTTACCGAAGATGAGCTCGATTACACTTCCTTGACTTGCTTCAAGTTCCTTCATCTGATTCACATTTCAGAGAAGATCATGATGGTTCACACGACCATATTGATTAGAATCAGTGGCGTAGCGTAGTCTAAATTCGAGTGTAAGGCGTGAGTGTGATCTATGAACTATTGACCCGGGTAATAGATTCTCTGATTAATTTATCTGACGATGGGTTTGTATGTTGTGACTCATAGCGACCAAACATCATTGATAGTGTACTTCTTTTTCATGATCTAGCTCTGTTAGATCATCTGGGAAATTTGTAGTGAGATTCTGTTGTCTGTTCCATGATCTATCTCTAGAAATAGGAATAGAATTTACATTTTATGTTCTTGTGATTACTCTCATCTTTTGCATCTCGTTTATCATTTGTTCCATTTGTTGTTAGCATTGTTTTGTAACACCAACAAATATTTAGCAAATCTGGTATCTGGAAGAGTTTTTTCATACCCATCCTCACAAACCATGTATGTTAATGTTTTTCCACCCATACTTACCACAGCAACATATTTGCTGTACAAAGAGGAGATGGCGCCTCTGTATTGATTCTCTGATTAATTTATCTGACGATGGGTTTGTATGTTGTGACTCATAGCGACCGAAGATCATTGATAGTGTGCTTCTTTTCCTCTATCCTCTAGCTCTGTTGGATCACCTGGAAACTTTTAGTGAGATTCTGTTGTCTATTCCATGATCTATATCTAGAAATAGGAATATAATCTACATTTTATGTTCTTGTGATTACTCTCATCTTTTGCATCTTGTTTATCATTTGTTCCATTTGTTGTTAGCATTGTTTTGTAACACTAACAAATATTTAGCAAATCTGGTATCTGGAAGAGTTTTTTCATACCCACCCTCACAAACCATGGGTCTATTCCATGATCTATCTCTAGAAATAGGAATAGAATCTACATTTTATGTTCTTGTGATTACTCTCATCTTTTGCATCTCGTTTATCATTTGTTCCATTTGTTGCTAGCATTGTTTTGTAACACTAACAAAAACAAAGGTTGCAAAGGAAGCACTCACGTATTGACACATTTACGGTAGAGTTATCTAAATCTGGGAGTTTATCATCAGCAGTTTTTCTAGCACTATCTGGGAACAATCCACAACCAGTCACCACGTTCATACAGTAATATTTAGCAAATCTGGTATCTGGAAGAGTTTTTTCATACCCATCCTCACCAACCATGCATGTTAATGTTGTTCCACCCATACTTACCACAGCAACATACTTGCTGTACAAAGAGGAGATGGCGCCTCTGTATTAAGTGTCCTTCCAGCACAGGAAGACCTGGAAGGGGTATTTTATAATGATTTTAATAATATAATATGAAAAATAAACCACAGCAAGCATATAATACGTTCAAACAAATCTCGTATAGGAAGCATGTCTTGGAAAAACTACAAATTGGTAAGTAGGGACTAGGGGAGTAACAATATAACTTACCATCACAAAACACCAGACAGATTCAGTTTTAGAAGCCTGCTTGAACCTGCAAAAGAAAACAATACAATGTTACAATTATTGGAAGTCAATTTTGAATGGGAATCTCTAAAATTTATTTTGATTTGAATTTATAATTATTGTATTCTTATTAGATAGATGTTGTGATAGAAATTAGTGTCCGCCCTACACTTGGAGTTAGACCACGCTACGCCACTCTCTGTATTGAGTGTCCTTCCAGCACAGGAAGACCTGGAAGGGGTATTTTATAATGATTTTAATCATATATGAAAAATAAACCACAGCAAGCATATAATACGTTCAAACAAATCTCGTATAGGAAGTCGTGATGCGCTTGTCCGTGGCAAGGTACAAGTTCAAGACCAGGAGAGACTACAACAATGGAAGAAGCTACAAAAGATAATGATCTACTTGAACCACTCCAGAACAATTGCAGATGGAACTACCAATATAAAATATGGTAGAGAACGTCTTCAGCACGCAGAACCGCATTGCACACACAAGTCGTGAGTCGTGACCTATCCATCAATTTTATTACTCAGGACTCTGGCAAGGAATCTGCTGGTACTAGGACTGTAATCTCTATTAGTTATAGGTAAATTATGTAGTGACGGGAGAATCTTCTTGCTTTAGAATGCTGAGATCATGTGTCTTTTATGTCCGAAGCGAGTTGGAGGAGAAAAAACTGATGACTTTGATCAAAGACATAGAAGTGAGACAATCATAAAAGGAGTCATGGAGGGACGTTGAACTGTTGGAAGAAACAGTCCTATCATCTAGTCTAGACAAACAAGATAAAATGAATCCAGCGGTCATGCCGCTCAAATACTCTAGAATTTTTTTAGAAAGACTAGAGGCAATATAAGTATAACTTACTGTTACAGGATAGATTGAAACTATCAAATATCAAAGGTTTTCGACATAAAGAGTGGGGTTACCCAGCCTTTTGGAAGAAAATTTAGCCCATAATGCTCCCAATTTATTTCAAAAATTACTATTCCAAAAAAGTTTTTTTCAAATATTTCATGGAGGAAACTGTATGCTCATCTTCTGTGTCGATACTATCAGCATAATTTGTTTTGATGGACGATGCTGTTAATAAAGCTCTAATTTATTGGTTTTCCCTTGATGTGAACTCGTGGGAATTCATGCTTGGACACGATTCAACTAAAGCCATTGCACGACTAATTTCTGCACTAATCACATAATCAGTATAAAGGTTCAGGGATTTTTTTGCTGATCGGAAAAGTGATGGGACAACTGGTTTGTCTTGAACTGTGGAAAACTGTCAATTATAACAATTAGGACTCTCCTAATAGGATGATAAAGAAGGCCTTATCGGCCTTCCACTAATCAATTTAACAGATTTGGAATCCACTAATCAATTTAACAGATTTATTAGTAACATCCTTAAAACTATATTCAGATAGGCAACATGCCACACTAAAAACAGTAAGCAATGCCACACTAAAATAGGTACCATAGGTAGACTGTTTATTGCACATGTGATCGCGTTTTAGCGCGAAATTTTACACAGCAAATGACCATGGGCCGGAGGGCGGTACAGCTTTGTCAGTTCAAGAAAACATGAAACACATGTTAGCATAAAGAACATGACATCAGTTTCACTTTTGGCAACGTTGCATTCCACAGTGAAAAAAACTATATTTTTTCAAGGCTGTGTTTTTCTTCGTGTTTTGGCTATCCATTTCGTGGGACTAATGGGGGACAGCCAAATATAGCACTTCTGTCAATTTTGTCTTTCAAAGATGTCCATGTGGGCTCAATGAAGTCATATGGTGCCAGTTCCTTATCAGAACTCCGAACACAAAACATTTGCTAAAAACTTTAAAAGAACAAAAACTCTTGGACAGAACAAATAGTAGAATAGACAAAACAACCACAGCATTAGTATACGTATATGACTTAATAAACAAAATAAAAAGAATTTGTAGACCAAGATAAGAAAAAAGATTTTTCTAGGTAGGAATTTTATTAATTTGTTTTGTATACCTAATTGGTCCAAATCAGTTCCAGTCAAGGGCATAGGAACCGCCAGATCTGTGCTTTACTTTAAATGACAATATTAACTCGATCAAAATTCCACGGAATTTAAAAAAAAACAATCATTCAAAGAACATGGGTATCTCTTCCGAATGTTCTATCGATTCTTCGGAATTTGGAATCCATAATGACAGATCCGTGTGGGAATCGCTGATTTTTTCCGACTTCATAACATCTCATGAACTTGTCCACACGTGAAAGTCTGGTACACATGTCTTGCAATATGGTTTTTTCGTATTTCGATTGATGGTCTTTCAACTTGGGCCTTTTACAGTTGCATGTGTACGCGACATTTGCGCGAAATGTAGGTCTAAACGAGTGAAATAGACCGCGGTACACAAACAGCTTGTTTGGCTTTTTCACCCATCATTTTTTTCAAGCTCCTGGTAAACAAGCGTGTGTAACTGTGTAGGTCAGCCATTCTTAACCTATGGTCCGTGGACCACTAGTGGTCCGCGAGAAGGTTTCAGGTGGTCCGCGAGAGGTGAGTAAGGAAAAAGTCATCGTGTCTCTATTTTATATAACATACCCCTAAGAAAGAAAAAAAAATCTTTCCTCTTTTCATACAAC
>NW_007377807.1:0-6484 GCF_000475195.1 Diaphorina citri | reverse complement strand
GACCCGGGTTCGATTCCCGGCGGGGTCAAGAAATTTGTATCATGCAAATGATTGATTTCGTGACTGGCTGTTGCGGGGTCCGCTCAGCCTCTGCTGTTCCAGCAAAACTTAGGGTAGCTTTAATAAAGCTACTATAACCTGATAATGATAACCTAACCTTAGGCTCAAATTCAAACTACATACCTCAAACACTTACTACAGGTCACGTGTCTGCCCCGAACAGTCACTACCTACACTGACAAATTACTGTGTTCGAAAACAAACCAGCAGACTACATACCTCGTGGTAGTCGTGGGTAGTCATGTGTACGCGACATTTGCGCGAAATGTAGGTCTAAACGAGTGAAATAGACCGCGGTACACAAACAGCTTGTTTGGCTTTTTCACCCGTCATTTTTTTCAAGCTCCTGGTAAACAAGCGTGTGTAGCTGTGTAGGTGGTGTGCCGGGCTTTTCTACACATGGAGGCAGAAGGTAAGAATATAATTTGCAAGAAAAAAAAATCGTACACACACAACGATCTGTCGAGTGGATTGGAACACCTCCATTTGTCAAGGGTCTAGATTTACCTTGTCTGTAGGACCAATTTAATTTGAAGAAACCCATTTGAAGGAGAAACTGATGACGATGATTAGGATTACTGATGAAAAAAAAGACCAAGTTGGGGCCCATGTCGTGTGTACCGAGCTTAAACGCGTTATTTAAATCAGAGCACAACAAAGCCCTTATATCGCAAAAACCATTAATGAACGACCTTGCCGAGTTTAATCTGGTAGAGCCACGCCCTATGACGCTATCCAGACCAAACAAAGAAGTGACCCCTCAATGCCTCAATACTTGACTAGCCGGGTTGGAAAATTTTCTTCAAGGGAAATCAGAATGTCAGCTCCCATGGCGTAGTGGTCACTGCGCTCGCCTTGCACGCGGGAGACCCGGGTTCGATTCCCGACGGGGTCAAGAAATTTGTATCATGCAAATGATTGATTCCGTGACTGGCTGTTGCGGGGTCCACTCAGCCTCGTGAGGAAAATGAGTAACTATGACATATAAATGTGCGACCGGTGCCAGCATGGTAGGTAAACATTGGATTTCTAGGATTATTAGATATTGGGAAAATCCTACAATGCTGCAGTGAGCACCAAAGTTGTGACATAATAACACAAAGAAACTGCATTTACATTTACAAGAGAAATCAGAATGCAGCGCCAATCAGTCGTTTGTTTTGAATCAGTTGGAAATGGAAAGAAAAAGAAGAAACGAAGGAAGAACCTAAGGAAGACAAAGAGAAATGAGAAGAGAGGAAGAAAGAAATAAGAAGACACACAAAAAAAATGAGATTAGAAACAAATTAGAAATAAAGCCAGGGAAAATGAATGAAAGGAATCCAACAAAACCGTCTTCAGCTTTTAAAAGATTCAAGGCACCTGCAGTCTGAAAAGGCAATAAAACATTCAATTTCAGAGAACAAAACGATTCCACCTGTCAAAAAGGGGCGAACACAACTTTCGCCACCTCCAGTAGCTTCGGGGAGCAAAGCAAGCGACCTTCTTTCCAAACACCGTATAGGCCCGACAGGGTTTACGCGAGAAATGAATGAAAAGTTCAATGTCAAATGTGTGCATGTTAAAGTTCTATATTAGTACCTATCAACCTAACATGTAGGTGAGTATCTACATGACCGCAGGGCTGAGAGAGCATGATGGAGATCCATATCAGAAGCATCAACAAAACGGTACAAGCGCGAGACCGAAAAAACTCACCAGCCTTGATCAGCGCGGGGCCCGCGGTGGTAACTTCTCTCGTGGTCCTGATCAAAGAAGTGGAGAAGTAGACGAACAAGATGGAAAAGAAGAAAATGAAGGAGATGACGATGAAGAAGAATAATAGAAAGTAAAAAAAGGTGGTAACTTCTCTCGTGGTCCTGGTCAAAGAAGTGGAATACGAACAAGATGAAAAAGAAGAAAATGAAGGAGATGACGAAGAAGAACAAGAAAAGAAGATGAAGAGAAACCACGAAAAGGAATTATGTATGTAGAAGAAAATGAAGGAGAACAATGGTTTGAATAGCTATTTGAAGTTACAACAAAGAGATAGTGAACGAATCAATTAAAGAAATGTCCACATTGTTAATCATGAATGTGAATGATTGCTGCAAATATCGTTCCCTAATGCCTGATGAAACACCTCGCCTGAATTTTATGACTGGACTCGAACTCGAACCAACAATCTAAAGATCCGAAACTCACCTGAGTTAACCGCTACCACTAGAAACCACTAAGGTTTGGTGACATGGTGAAAATAATGTTATTGATATGTATCACCAAAGGAAAATTATGGATTCTGTATCACTGCATGAATGCCCCTCGATAAATACACCATGTTATATGTATTTTAATGACTTTTCTTGGACTCAAACTACCAACCTCCAGCCAGACCCGAAGTCCATCGCAAAGTCAACAAAATTTATCTATAGGAGTATGTCCATAAATTTGTCTGGCTGGCGGACGTTAAACAGGGAGTAGACCAGCTTAGTCTCGCTGGGGGACTAAATACAGGGAGTATACCAGCCTGAATTTCCCTTGCTAAAGAAAAAAGGTAAAACAGATCTATGAACTGCCCTGCGGCCATGCAAGTGCAAAACATGCCGCAGGCGATTTTCCAATATTAGTTTTATGTCCTCTTGAACTAGATATTAGTATGTTTTGTGTTGTTATCAGTACCTGATATGTTTTGTGTTGTTTGGCGCTGGAATGTAAACCATCTCCTCATTTGTCTTTACAAGGCTGAGTGCACTTTTATTTCTTTCACACACCGAGTCCATCCTGAACGCTTGTGGCATTGACAAATTTTGCTCTACTTACTCATTATTTTAATTTATCTATAGGAGTATGTCCATAAATTTGTCTGGCTGGCGGACGTTAAACAGGGAGTAGACCAGCTTAGTCTCGCTGGGGGACTATAAACAGGGAGTATACCAGCCTGATTTTTTTTTTTTTTGCTTGATTAGTTGCTTCCTCACGTAATGTGGGTATTTTGATGAAGAGGGAAGAATTTACTGCAAAGGTGTCCTTTTCTTTTTCTTCTCATTAGGATTAATTCTAATTAACAGATCTAATTAATTATTATTAATTTTTTAATGATTCACTATAGGTTCTTCCAATGGGCGCAGGTTGCACAACATTCCGACCAGAGTTGCTCTGACCTCAAGTTAAACCACGCAGACACTTTATAGAAACTACCAGTAGAAAGGCGTTTTTCAGTCCTAATGCTGGCCGTCTAAATAAAGCACTTATTTGTAGCATTGTAAAAAATGCAAGGTACACCTGTAAAACGCTCTGAAGGGGGTACCACATTAACAGTTAAGGTTTATGTACGTTATTTGGCAACACAATTGACCCTTTTAGACCTCTGGACCCACCCAAAGGAGCTAACAACATACTCACCGAATAGAAAAAAAGACTACTGACAGGGAGCGAGCCGCTACAACAACAGCAACATTAACAGTTAACAACGGTTGAACCGTTTGCCGAGCTGGTGAACCAACTCACAAACAACCCATAACCAAATATAACCATGAATAAGAGTCTTCTTTTTTTTTATATTCTCCAAGTAAGGACTACCAGTTATTCAAATGTCGAGCATTATTTCGCTCAATGAACTGATCTACATTTTAATTCATGCATTACACGCACAGGAAAGATTAACTACATAACTATTACTGGCGGATTTGGCCGATAAATCATATTAATATGCAAATGATCCACATGATGATGACCTTAGAATTCTTCTTTGCATATGTACTTCTTCTTCGTCTTCTTTTTCTCTGCCTACGTCTTTATCTTCTTTTTTCAACTCTTGTTGGCCTTTTTCTTCTCTGCCTTTTCCCGTTTTAAAGGGGGTTGCCATTCTGGTTCGCGCTAGACTAATGTTCGAGGCTAACATTTGGCTGACGACTGATGACCTTAGACTTATTTTTTCTTGATTTTCTTTTTCTCGGTCTACTTCTTCATCCTTTTTGCCCACTACTAAAGACTTATTTTTTCTTGATTTTCTTTTTCTCGGTCTACTTCTTCATCCTTTTTGCCCACTACTACTTTGCCTTGTTCTTTTTCTTTTTTCTATTCTTCTGCTTCTTCTTAGCCTTTTCCCATTCCATCGCGGGGTCATCTTTTGTCGTCATCCTCGTTCACGCCAAGCTGACCTTCAAGTCTGTCGTTTGGCGTATTCTTCTGCTTCTTCTTAGCCTTTTCCCATTCCATCGCGGGGTCATCTTTTGTCGTCATCCTCGTTCACGCCAAGCTGACCTTCAATTCTGTCGTTTGGCTGACGACCTCATACGTCTTCTCTTTCCTCTTCTTCTCCCCTTTTCCACCTTCTCAGTGTTGGCGTTTGTCGCCATCCTTGTCAGATAATCCGCCTGATCTTGGCTGACGACCATAACTGGAGGGTGAGAAAATCCACAGAAAAAAGCTAATCTGGATACTGGACAGTTTTGAGACGTCAGAGATTAATCCAGTTCTCGGTTGATATGATGAGATCGGCTGCCAATGTCCGTGTTTGGGAAACTAATTCCAAGAGAAGAAGCCAAAAGCAGAAGTGTCAAGAGATATGAAAAAAAGTCAATCACCCTGAAAAGTAGATTGGTTTTACTTCTTTTAGTAGGAAACTAATAATTTTATTGGAAGAAGTGTGAGAAGAAGTCAATCGATGAACAAAATCACAGAGGAAAAAGGCCAATAAAATTGCCCTGGAAAAACTATATTGATGTATTGCAAATCGCAATCACTTCCTTTTCCTTAATAAATAATTTTATTGCATAGCTTTTTAGGATTTCAGAAAATAACCATAAATCAACCTCCTATCTTGGTCTAAGGTAGTAGGATGGGAAGATATTATAGAGGTAGAGCAAGAGATTCCTACTACATATTATGTATAAGAGTATAAGGAACTCAGCTCTAGACAAATATTTATCTTAAGAGTAGAGACTATTACACTATTAGAGATTTCCTCAATCACACTTCTGCATTCCTAACTTAGCTATGCAACAGAGAAATGTTTTGCAGTAGTCATTTCGTGATACATATCTCCTTGGAATGGTCGACTTGGATTCACCAGTGTCGTTTCAAACATGGGCCTAGTTGTTTCTGATATTGGTCGAATCTTGTTTTTAATGATGCCATAAGGAAAACTGAACAAAATATGTCATTTGGAGGAAAAATTCATTACATTGCCATTGATAGGAAAAATCAATAAAATTGTAATTTAAAAGGAAAAATAATGAAAATTCTCATTTTAAAAGGAAAAATTGATAAAAATACAATTATGAAGAATTTACCTGGTTTGTGGAAATTATTGGATTATATGATATCAATAAAATTGATATTGATGTGAGTTACTTGTTTGAAAAATTCCCACCCACTTAGCTGCTTACCTTTACCTTACCCTTACCATGTATGGTTGAATTGGCTGACACTGATTGACTCATTTGAAGGAATTATGATTGCTTTCTTCACAGTTTGATACAGAACTTGTGACTACAAATGTGTCAAACCAGTTAGACAACCACTAGTCTGTATTTCACAGGCCTACTCTGCAGTCTCATGTCGAAAGGCTCTGTGGAAATGTGCAAATGCAGGTACATGAAAAGCATCTAAAACTGGCTCAGCATAAAGTCAATAAGAGACTGTGTGTGTATTATCTGACCCTAAATTATTTTTTCTAACCCAAACTTTGAGCAGCTCATCAATAAAGTTTTATTGATTGTTTCTCTCTACCTTATTCAAATTTCCTGGACAATAATGAGTCCAATTAGTTCAGAGATTTCAAAGAATCTCTTACTAGTATACGGTAATTTAAAGTTGGCATTTTTTACTGTATTGTCCGCATACCAAGTATGTACAATTGTAATTCGGTGGAATTATTTGATTTGACCGATGACATTATCAGGAGTGGTATTAAATTGAACCTAACGTACAGTGCCCTAAATCACCAAAGTATGGAAAAGTATTTACAATTCCATATTTTGACATGATTCGTCCAAATTCAAAATTCTGCTTTTCCATTGGCTATTACACTTGTAAGATACTTTTCCATACTTTGGTGATTTAGGGCACAGAAAGATTTCTTTTTCGTGGCGTGGGTACGTTTTCTTTGTGCGTAGTACCCAAATCCAAACACCAAACTTTTCATCTTTGACTGAATTTTCAACCAACTCTTTCGTTAATTAGATTTATCAAAGTTTTAGCCCAAAGAAGTGTTTGAAAGGGAAGATGGAATTTTAATTGTGCCTGCTAAAATGGTAATCATGATAAATGCTCGTCACAAATGTCCTTACCCGAACAATACACGTCAATACCAACTTCCAGATCCGCAATCCACTGGACTAACGACTACTGAGGTTAGTTAGAGTTATATTTCTTGTACAATTCAGTTCACCTAGATCTGAATTTTCTCACTATCAATCAGACAAGTAAACATGGCATCGGA
>NW_007377806.1:191402-217204 GCF_000475195.1 Diaphorina citri | reverse complement strand
GGATGCAACACAAAACGTTTGGTTAAAATAGGTGCTGCGGTTGGCGGTATTTTGACCGCTTTTTGGCGGGTTTCGACCCCTTTTGGACGGGTTTCGACCGCTTTTTGGCGGTTTTCAGCTATACTGACTGAACGGTTAGAGATATTGTAAATGTTACAACAGAACACCCAAATAAGCACCATTCAATAGGATAAGGAAAGTCGTGTGATGTTCACACCAGATTTTTTCACTTAGCAGTTAGCTGATGAATAAATAAGGAAGGATAGTAAATAAAAGAAGTACCACTAGTGGTAAATTCTACTATATGGAGGCTTGGGCTCTGCTACAATGTGTACATTTTGTATGGATTCTAGGAAAGTTTTTTGTAAGAATACCTTGTAGTCTTGTACCCTAAAAAAGCATGTAGTTTGAATCAGAGCTCTTAAAGTTCCTTCTTCCTCTTTCTCTCCCTTCTCGGAATACAAACAATTTTCCTCGATTTTCAAAGCGGATTAGTTAGGTAGGTACCTATTTTGAGTTCAAAAGAAAAGAAAATAAGAAGTCATTTTGTATTATTATAGAATAAGAATGAGATAGAAATAGAATACTTTCCTTCCTACAGGAGAAAGAAAGGAGAAAGAGAGGAGGAGGAAAAAGAGAAGAAGAAGAGAGAGGAGGAAGAAAAACTAAAAGAAGACAAAGAAGACGGAACCTAATTCATTTGCAAATATAAGCAAAGATAATGAGAATAAGTTAGAGAGAGAGAGATAGATAGAGAGAGAAAGAAAGAGGGAGAGAGAGAGAGAGAGAGAACTGCATCATCTTTTCAAGGAAAGAAAAGTTTGTTCTCGAGTTACAAGGAGAAAATGAACGGATAGAGAGATAATAAAGAGGAAGAGGAGGAGGAAAAGGAGAAGAAGAAGAAGAAGAAGAAGAAGAAGAAGAAGAAGAAGAAGAAGAAGAAGAAGAAGATTAGGAGTAAAGCAGGAGGATATAAGTAGAAAGAAAAAAGGGTAAGAGGAAAAAGGAGGAGAAGGAACAAGATGAGAACAAGGAAAAGAAGGAAGAGAAAAAACGGAAGCAAGGACAGGGAGAGAAGGAAAAGGAGGAATATGGAAAAGAAAAAGAGGAGGAAGCGGAAGAGGGGAAGGAAGAATATGGAAGAGAAAAAGAGGAGGAAGCGAAAGAGGGGAAGGAAGAAGATGGAAAGGAAAAAGAGGAGGAAGCGGAAGAGGGGAAGGAAGAAGATGGAAAGGAAAAAGAGGAGAAGGAGCAAGAGGAGTAGGAGGCCTTATCATTCCTATTGAATTAATAAGATGATCAGTGGAGGAGACCCATCTTCATTCCTGGCCAAATCTGCCTTCCCTAATATGTGTACCACTGTACCATCGGTAATATCAGCTGTTCGGTGGCAGAGCTCCTCCTAGAGAACCCTGCCACTTAAAAAAGAAAAAAAAATTGTACCTACCAACGATAAAGCCATTTGTGTAGCCAAGTATGTTCATAAGTACTGGATGTACAAAATATGAACAAACTGGCTGTCCGCTGTCCGGACTCAGAAAGCAGGCAATTTTATTCTGGGCACAAGAAATTAAACCATTTTTTTCTGAATAAGACGTTTTTTTTTTCTGTCTTCTCATTTTTTTTACCCTCCGGGACTGGTAGGTAAAATATAATGACGTACTTGAACCTATAAAGACTGTACGAGAAATATTATAATCACATTTTAAACATTATAATCATATTTAAATATTAAACATTATAATCTTGTTTAAACATTAAACATAATCGTGTACAACATTAATGATGTCTGCGAGATTGGCAGTTCATCAGTACAAGACTTGCATTCTTAATGGAAGTTTATGGAGGCAAAATACAGGACGGGACGTAGGTACAATGTACTTAGTTATCTCATGTAGTATAGAGGATTTTCCCAGAAAATCTTGAAACTTTGAGATTTTCAAGTTCTTACCCACAGACTAGCTTTGAAGGTATAGCGCGTCCGCCTTGTAAGCGCTGGGTCGCGAAATTCTATTCGCACCCGGTTCGAACTTTCTCCTAAACAGATAAGGTTCGTTCTCGGAACGGCTGGAGTTATCTCCTATCTTGACCTTCTTCTCTCTTTGATTTCGGGTGATAAGACGTTCCGTTCTTGCAGTTCCATCTATGAAAACTCTTTTGTAATATTTTCTCTTCATATAGGTAATTATGTGTTATAATGTCTAGTTAGTAGTTAGGAACTAATTTTGTAGTTATGGATTCATTTCATAAATAATTATATCTATTATTATAAACTTCTCTAAAATAGCTACGTAAAACATTGCAGTAAATCAGACATCTCCACTAATACATAAAACATCATTATAGTGAATGAGACATCTCCACTAATACATAAAACATTGGCATTACAGTGAATCAGACATCTCCACTAATACATAAAACATCATTATAGTGAATGAGACATCTCCACTAATACATAAAACATTGGCATTACAGTGCACCATACATCTCCACTAACGCATAAAGCATTGCACATTGCATAATCAAAATAATTAAACGGCATTCATACAAAATTAAACTCGGAACCAACAAGTTCTTATTTTCCTAGTTTAGTGTTAGTGACTTGCTGCTGGTGCATTTTAGAATTTAGGTACATACATAATATTATAACAATTTCAATCCTGCAAAATCGAAGTTTTTCTTCTTACATTGTATTTCTGGTTCTTTGTATGACTTTGTACTATGCACCTGTTGTAATCCTGTACAATAAAATAAATAAATAAATAAATAAATATACATCGTTCAGTGAGTCCATCGCATTAAGTCTGCACAGCAAAAACATTTGCAAGATCCATGGTTATCAGAAGAAAGTTTTAAAAGAATGCTATCTCTTGGTAACCTTGGACGTCTAAAATATTCGTGGAGTACAGACTTATGACGGTAGACTCACTTAGGGGCCAACAACTAGCACGTTTTTTACATGGGTCAATAACTGGTACACTTACCCCACATGTGATTTTTTTTTTTTTTTTTTTTTTTTTTTTTACATGGGTCAATAACTGGTACCCTTTCCCCCCATTTTTTTTTTTTTTTTTTTTTTTTCATTTTAATTTCCACTTTATTCGCCAGGGGGCTTGAAGAAAAATATTACATCTGGGATTTCCCTTTGTTGTAACCTATATCTTCCCTTAGAACAGTGTGGATATCTCCCAATGGGGGTGAAATGATTTTTTCCGTAGGGTGAGAATGCCATTACTCATTGTAAACTTGTATAGGTAGTGTCCTCTAACATAATTACACAAAAATCCCATTCTAAGGCTTAGGTGCAGGACCAACTGCCCCAAAGATGGGTTAAGTACGTCCACTTAAGTACCTAGATACCTTTTTATTATTTTATTTCTTCGTAGGGTTTAACAGCACAACAGTGATGAAGACCATGCAGAAACTGAACCTGACCAAGGAAGACGCTTTTTAAGGGGTTTGATAGAGGGAACTGTAAATGCTAAGGTCTGATCGTCCGAAAATCGAAGAGAGAAGGAAGACAGGATAGGAGAAGCCATTCGGAGAACGAACGTTATTCCTTCAGGATTAAATCCGTCCCGGGTGGGAATCAAACCCGCGGCCTAGCGCTTACAAGGCAGACGCGCTACCCTCCAAGCTAACTAGGCTTGCCCAATTTGAACCTGATTATCTATATCAGGTAGGTTAAAGCTGTAATACTTTTCGGACAGGTAAAAGGGTGAGACTTTATACATAGGTGCTGCAAATTTATCTAAAACTTTCAGCTTCAGTAAGTGCCTTCGTTCATAAATATTTTAATTTGCAAACGTACATAATTTGCAAAGTGCTTCAGTGACTGTTTAGCATACAATGTTTACATAATGAAGTTGAAGACAAAATTGAAACTGAAGACTGTGACACTGTGACTTTAAAGGTAGAAACACACTAGCATCACGTCACGTGAAGTCATGGGGAGTCAGAAAGTTCAAAGTGTTCCCATTATATTGTAGGTAATTTCGTTCAGGACAGCCACACTACCATCACTTTGCGTCACGACACGTCACTAAATCAACAGTATCTGTGAGTCAACTTTCTCTAGAAGTAAAAGTGATGGCTTTGTTTTGAAGATTTTTCGCCTGTTAATCAGGAGGAGGTGGGTCCAGTCCCAGAGGAGGTATGGAATTTTGTCTTCAATATCATCAGAGAATTTCACCACAATAGTACTAGTCTGCTGGTGGGGTAAAGGAACTCTTTAGACCTATTATAGTTAATCAGACATCTCCACTAATACATAAAACATCATTATAGTGAATGAGACATCTCCACTAATACATAAAACATCATTATAGTTAATGAGACATCTCCACTAATACATAAAACATTGGCATTACAGTGAATCAGACATCTCCACTAATACATAAAACATTGACATTACAGTGAATCAGACATCTCCACTAATACATAAAACATCATTATAGTGAATGAGACATCTCCACTAATACATAAATATTGGCATTCCAGTGCACCATACATCTCCACTAACGCATAAAGCATTGCATATTGCATAATCAAAATAATTACACGGCATTCATACAAAATTAAACTCGGAACCAACAAGTTCTTATTTAGTTTAGTGTTACTGACTTTCTGCTGGTGCATTTTAGAATTATTTAGGTACATAGGTAGGTACATAATATTATAACAATTTCAATCCTGCAAAATCGAAGTTTTTCTTCTTACTCTTCTTCTCCTCCCTCCTTCTTCCTCTTCTTCTTCTCCCCTTCCATAAATCCTACATTTTTGGCCCGTCCTCCCGCCCGTTGTGTTTGTTATAATATTTAACCCTCTAACTAAACAATGTTTAAAATTAATATTTTAGTATTATTAGGGAATATGTATGTAGCTCTATGTATTTATGTTTATTTACATTATTGTGGTAAACATGAGGGAAGTTTTTCGGAAAATTCATCCAGCTTTTCATTCAGCTGAAAAATTCAGCGTTGCATATTTTTTGTTTCAAGCACCATATAATAGAAAAGGCCAAGGGGAAAACAGTGGCATATAGTCCATATACTTATGTAATATGGCTATGTTATATTCGAATGTAATACCTATTACCTCTACATGTTGTATGGGTTAGGGTAAGTGTAACATTTATTGACCCATTTAGATTACAGCATTCGAGCAGTACCTATACATACATACATATATTTTATGCCCAGTCAGTATTCGAACTTTGACGTTCGCGCGCCACCGGGACAATAGACAAATGCACCGGGACAATAGACAAATGCACTTCTTGACATTAAATAATTTATTCTATCATGATTTCTTTTTGGAACCTATGAATGTACTTCTATGGTACAACACAAATACAAGTGGTCACAAGTGCTTTGTCAATATGGTATTGGGTTTCTTGTAAGACAACTTTCAACCTTTGTGCTTTTTTCACTTAGCAGTAAGCTGATGAATAAATAAGGAAGGATAGTAAATAAAAGAAGTACCACTAGTGGTGAATTCTACTACATGGAGGCTTATCTGCTACAATGTGTACATTTTTCATAGATTCTAGGAAAGTTTTTTGTAAGAATACCTTGTAGTCTTGTACCCTAAAAAAGCATGCACCTTGAATCAGAGTTCTTAAAGTTCCTTCTTCCTCTTTCTCTCCCTTCTCGTACAAACAATTTTCCTCGATTTTCAAAGCGGATTAGGTAGGTACCTATTTTTAGTTCAAAAGGAAAGAAAATAAGAAGTCATTTTGTATTATTATAGTCTAAGAATGAGATAGAAATAGAATACTTTCCTTCCTACAGGAGAAAGGAAGGAGAAAGAGAGGAAGAGGAGAGAGGAGGAATAAAAACTAAAAGAAGACAAAGAAGACGGAACCTAATTCATTTGCAAATATAAGCAAAGATAATGAGAATAAGTTAGAGAGAGAGAGATAGATAGAGAGAGAAAGAAAGAGGGAGAGAGAGAGAGAGAGAGAACTGCATCATCTTTTCAAGGAAAGAAAAGTTTGTTCTCGAGTTACAAGGAGAAAATGAACGGATAGAGAGATAATAAAGAGGAAGAGGAGGAGGAAAAGGAGAAGAAGAAGAAGAAGAAGAAGAAGAAGAAGAAGAAGAAGAAGAAGAAGAAGAAGAAGATTAGGAGTAAAGCAGGAGGATAAGTAGAAAGAAAAAAAGGGTAAGAGGAAAAAGGAGGAGAAGGAACAAGATGAGAACAAGGAAAAGAAGGAAGAGAAAAAAACGGAAGCAAGAACAGGGAGAGAATGAAAAGGAGGAATATGGAAAAGAAAAAGAGTAGGAAGCGGAAGAGGGGAAGGAAGAAGATGGAAAGGAAAAAGAGGAGGAAGCAGAAGAGGGGAAGGAAGAAGATTGAAAGGAAAAAGAGGAGGAAGCGGAAGAGGGGAAGGAAGAAGATGGACAGCTACATTAGCTCTTACCGTTCTCGAGATATTTTGTTTACAGACAGACAGACAGACAGACACACACACGGACCAATGGCTGAAACTTTGTATTTCGGCTCTAGGGACCTCAAAACGTGTTTTGGCACTAAAAACTCACTGTCAAAACGTGTTTTTGAAACTAAAAACTGACCATCGAAAATTTGACCCGATTACATTACTTTCCTTCCTATAGGATAAGGAAAGTGATACAACAGCAAACTTGCTCTACTTACCTTCCACGCTCATTTCCAAAGTAAAATTCGATATGGAATATCATTTTGGGCAGGCACCTGCGCTACCAGAGACAATGAGATCTTTGTTCTGCAGCGGAAGAGGGGAAGGAAGAAGATGGAAAGGAAAAAAAGGAGGAAGCGGAAGAGGGGAAGGAAGAATATGGAAAGGAAAAAGAGGAGAAGGAGCAAGAGGAGTAGGAGGCCTTATCATTCCTATTGAATTAATAAGAAGATCAGTGGAGAAGACCCATCTTCATTCCTGGCCAAATCTGCCTTCCCTAATATGTGTACCACTCTACCACTGTACCATCGGTAATATCAGCGGTTCGGTGGCAGAGCTCCTCCTAGAGAACCCTGCCACTTAAGAAAGAAAAAAAATGTGTACCTACCAACGATAAAGCCATTTGTGTAGCCAAGTATGTTCATAAGTGCTAGATGTACAAAATATGAACAAACTGGCTGTCCGGACTCAGAAAGCAGGCAATTTTATTCTGGGCACAAGAAATTAAACCGTTATTTCTGAATAAGACGTTTTTTTTTCTGTCCCCTCATTTTTTTACTCTCCGGGACTAGTAGGTAAAATAATGACGTACTTGAACCTATAAAGACTGTACGAGAAATATTATAATCACATTTAAACATTAAACATTATAATCACATTTAAACATTATAATCATATTTAAATATTAAACATTATAATCTTGTTTAAACATTAAACATAATCGTGTTCAACATTAATGATGTCTGCGAGATTGGCAGTTCATCAGTACAAGACTTGCATTCTAATGGAAGTTTATGGAGGCAAAATACAGGACGGGACGTAGGTACAATGTACTTAGTTATTTCATGTAGTATGGAGGACCGAATATTAGAAAAAAAAAATTAAAAATTTTCCCAGAAAATCTCAAAGTTTCAAGTTCTTACCTACAGACTATTTAGCTTGGAAGGTATAGCGCGTCCGCCTTGTAAGCGCTGGGTCGCAAAATTCTATTCGCACCCGGTTCGAACTTTCTCCTAAATAGATAAGGTTCGTTCTCGGAACGGCTGGAGTTCTCCTATCTTGACCTTCTTCTATCTTCGATTTCGGGTGATGAGACCTTCCGTTCTTGCAGTTCGATCTATGAAAACTCATTTGTAATATTTTCTCTTCACATACATAGGTAATTATGTGATGAAACATTGAGATGAAATTATGTGATGAAACATTGATGAAACATTGAGCCTTTTCTTTTTGTATAGATTTTGATCACCCTTTACAAGTTATTGCCAAGTCAAAGTTCAAATCAACAACACTTGGCTTTTTTGCTAGTCGAGAAAATGTTTATTTTTATTTATTTTTTTTTTTTCAAATAAAAAGAAAAGTTTCCTTTTTTATTTAAATAAACTTAGTGCCAAGATAAAGGCTGTCTTTCTTGCAAATATGCAAATGAACTTTACCAGTTTATAAAGGCGGAATAAAACTGGTAAGGACAGTCTGTTTCGAAACTTATGCCTCTTTTCACCCTTTACAAGTTATTGCCAAGTCAAAGTTCAAATCAACAACACTTAGCTTTTTTGCTAGTCGAGAAAATGTTGATTGGGCACCCGAGAGCGCGAGAAGCTCTTGACACGTGACCACTACGCCGCTGCCGTTTTGTTGCTGAGGACAGAAGAGGACATATTTATGTATAAGTATGGAAAGAAAGAGAGAAATAATCAATAAAAATTATTGATGAGCTGCTTAAAGTTTGTGTTGCCAGATGACACAGTATACTGCTCAGATAAAATTGTTACAGAAAAAACATTTGGATCTTGAAATTCGGCCCAAAGGACCACTCGTTACCCTGCATCTACTAAGCAAATATTTGATTATTCTGCATCTACTGAGTTATACATAGAAGTAGATTAGGTAAAACTATGTATCTACGATTTACTTTAGTTCTCACAATACTCATTCCGTCAAATGGAATGGAAAAAGGTATTTTCTAGACACAGTAAGTACAAATTTCATAAATATTACAACACGGGTAATTACAACATAACAATACATTAAAGTATAAGAAAAATTCCGTTGGTCCTCATTTTTCCTGCTCTATGACTTTGAAACATCACCCAAGTAAGCGCAACTGATCTATTCCCGCCCGGGGCGGACTTCTTTATAATGTTGTAATAGAGACACAGAAGAGGGGGGAGAAAGTTTTAGGACGCATTAAACAGCCATATTTTCACCAGGTCACTTGAAAGGTGGGATGTTACAAAATCGAGGGTGAGTTGGGGAAACGAAAATGAAGGGTACCTAAATGGATGGGTAAAAAATAGGGTGGGTTGGGGGAAGAGAACGAAGGGTAAGTGGATGGGTAAAAAATAGGGTGGGTTGGGGGAAGAGAACGAAGGGTAAGTGGATGGGTAAAAAATAGGGTGGGTTGGGGGAAGAGGACGAAGGGTAAGTGGATGGGTAAAAAATAGGGTGGGTTGGGGGAAGAGGACGAAGGGTAAGTGGATGGGTTAAAAAATAGGGTGGGTGCACAGAAGCGAATACAATAGTCCGTCCCTTATACCTTTTTATTACTATTGTAATAATAAAGGAAGGACGGACTACCCTTTACAAGTTATTGCCAAGTCAAAGTTCAAATCAACAACACTTAGCTTTTTTGCTAGTCGAGAAAATGTTGATTTTTTTTTTTTCAGATAAAAAGAAAAGTTTCCTTTTTTATTTAAATAAACTTAGTGCCAAGATAAAGGCTGTCTTTCTAACAAATATGCAAATGAACTTCACCAGTGTATAAAGGCGGAATAAAACTGGTAAGGACAGTCTGTTTCGAAACTTATGCCTCTTTTTATTAGTCTAGAAATTTACCGGTCATGATTTTTCCGTTTTCTCATGATTATTTCCATTTTATCAGGATTTTTACTTTTGATTATTTTCGCTCCCTTTATCTAAAACAAAACCAATTCTTTTAACTTTTCTGAATTACCTGGGGAAATCTCTGTTATCAAACGTGGAAAATTAATCAAATAATCTCTTCTTGTTTGTTCTTTAATAGTTGTAGACCAACTACATCGAAAGTTCTATTATCTTGCTTTTCGACTTGAACTACATGTCTTGTTTTAATGTTTTTACGAGTTGAACGTTCTGTTGAAAGTTCCAATAGTTTCATAATCTCATTTTTGTTGTTCTAAGAAAAGCTCTCTTATAACTTTATCTTCTTCGTCGTTTCTTTTAGAATAGCTGTGAGCACTTTTTGAACATGGGAAAACACGTGGGACAGAGTGAGTGATCAAGGTCATCGAAGAAAATATCTTTACCCTCCATATTATGGAGGGTAATACCTAGTGAGGGAAAGCAATATTGATTATTGATTATATATTATTGTCAATTTGTCAGATGGAGGGAAGAGGTTCAGTTTCTATTTCTTCACATGTAAGAAACGCGTTTCATCTATCAATGCAGTTTCATGAAACTCTCTCATTTTTGTTGTTCTAAGAAAAGCTCTCTTATAACTTTATCTTCTTCGTCGTTTCTTTTAGAATAGCTGTGAGCACTTTTTGAACTTGGGAAAACACGTGGGACAGAGTGAGTGATCAAGGTCATCGAAGAAAATATCTTTACCCTCCATATCCATATTATGGAGGGTAATAGTGAGGGAAAGCAATATTGATTATTGATTATTATTGTCAATTTGTCAGATGGAGGAAGGAGGTTCAGTTTCTATTTCTTCACATGTAAGAAACGCGTTTCATCTATCAATGTAGTTTCATGAAACTTGACTTCACCAGTGTGCACTGTTCTGTTTTATGTACGGGTTTCGTGAAACGCGTTTCACTAGTGTGCATCGCGTCTAAGTAATTGTAATTTTGTAATACACAATGAAATTTCAGGTTTTTTAAAATGGGAAAATCACAAAAAGCAATAATTAAAATGAACTTCTCTCTTTCAAATTACATAAAACCCCTAAAAAAAAAAAAAAAAAAAAAAAAAAAAAAAAAAAAAAAAACCAATCAATCAATGGTTGGGAGGAAGGGGAAGTGTTGCTCCCCTATTCTCCATGCAAGATTCGCCACTGGTATTTTGACCTGCATTTATTATTTAGAGAGGTGTAGGTTCACTTCGACTGAAACTTAGTGGGAGGAAGATAAGTGTGTTTACTTTTCCGTCCGATTAGCGGACAGCTCTACGCTCTACTTAACTTTCAGTGGGGATAGTGGGTATCTACTGTGGGTGTTTCTTTTTAATTGAAAAACCCCCTCTTTCTCTTCTTCTTCTTCTTCTTCTTCTTCTTCTTCTTCTTCTCCTTCTTCTTCTTGTTCTTCTTCTTCTCCTTCTTCTTCTCCTTCTTCTTCTCCTTCTTCTTCTCCTTCTTCTCCTTCTTTTTCTTCTCCTTCTTCTTCTTTCTTATTATTTTCATGCAGTGGTTCATGGCGTAGTGGTCAAGACGCTCGCCTGGTAATCAGGATGAGATGCCAGATGTAAATGCCAGAAGAGTAATGGTATTTTATCCTCAATATTGTTTGAGGATTTGACCGCAATAATAAATTATAGTAGTATTAGTAGTGGTCTACTACTTGTTTCAAGACACTTTGCAATTCAAAGTTCGATTAGCCTTTCTGCCGGGGCAAGAGCACACTGAATACTCTATTGCCCAAGGAATCACTTAAGTTAAGCAACGTTCTGACTGGTTTGTAGTAGGACGGGTGACCTTCTGGGACGACACGTGCTGCTGTGAGTTTGTTTTATTATTATTATTTTTTTTTTTTTGCCTGTTGCCTGCATTTTACAAAAGCAAAATGGAGCAGTTGCAAATGGGTAAAAATTATAAATAAATGGTCGATTGCTATAAAAAGTTGGGAAAAATCCAAATCTTAGGTCAAAACTCCGAAAAAATAACTGTAAAAGATCGAAAATTCAATTTTTATTTTCCGTTCTAATGGAGAGTAGTGTGGGTGTGTGGATGTTTTTACTGCAAGTTTCAATGAGTTTTATGAATGGGCCTGAATTACTTGTATAACTGTTTGAGAAAGAAACGAGATTTCATACATTGATAGTAACATAGACATTGAATTACTTGTAGCAGTTGGAGGAAGAAACGAGATTTCATACATTGACAGTAACATAGACATTGCACTCAAAGAAGAACTGGAATATTTACTTTGGAGCTTTGTTAGTGCACTCTAAAACTTTATGTGCTCTAGAACTTAGATTGTGTAAGAAAATAGCTATTGAAAACCTGTCGTGAAAATTTATGAATACCCAAGGTAAAAATAATTATAGGGTGGGTTTACTTTGCAACAACAATATGGTATGCTCGAATGCAACAAAATTGGGAACAGAATGACCTCGGAACTTTTTGAATGTCAACGATATTTCATCATAATGATGGTTAGACTCTGTGTTTTTGTGAATTCCCATAATAAGAAATGAAGAGATGGTAACTAAATCAAGGATATTTCCATTGAAAATAGAACTAGGGCACCAAACACCAAAGACACTTCGAGCAAAAAAAAAAAAAAAAAAAAAAAAAAATCAGGGGATAGACCCTCCATTTGGCAACAATCTCCCCACCTTTTACGTTTACTGATGAAAGGCATAAAGGTTGGTATAGAAATGCAATCTGTTCCCAATTTTTTCGCACTCCAGTGTACAAGTACACACTTTTGCAACAACTGCAACCGCAATAAGTTTATAATCCATCAGGCATCAACAGCAGAGTAGGGAACAAGTAGGGAACACGTAGGGAACAAGTAGGGAACACGGGCAAACTAATTCTAAAGCTTAGTATATTGATTAAAATAAAATTAAAACAACATTTCCCCCGAACAACATTGAATGGAGAAAGTTTTCAATGGAATTAATTAACGCGTCGAACTAATTAGGAATGGAGGGAGAGAGGGGAGGAAATGGAAAAGTGGAAAAGAGAGAGGTGAAAACACGGAAATAAAGAGGTGGACGTGAAAAAAGAGGTGAGAAAAGAGGAATGATTGAAACAAAGAGAGAGGTGCAAAAGGGAAATGAAGAGAGTGATTGAGGGAAAGAGAAAAAATAAAGAGAGGTGAATGGGGAAAAAGTGGGAAAAGGGAAAAATAAAGAGAGGTGAATGGGGAAAAAGTGGGAAAAGGGAAAAATAAAGAGAGGTGAATGGGAAATAGGTGGAAAAAGGGAAAAATAAAGAGAGGTGAATGGGGAAAAGGTGGGAAAAGGGAAAAATAAAGAGAGGTGAATGGGGAAAAGGTGGGAAAAGGGAAAAATAAAGAGCTCAATTGGGAAAAAGTGGAAAAAGGGAAAAATAAAGAGAGGTGAATGGGGAAAAAGTGGGAAAAGGGAAAAATAAAGAGAGGTGAATGGGAAAAAGGTGGGAAAAGGGAAAAATAAAGAGAGGTGAAAAGAGAAATTAGGAAAAGGGAGAAAGAGGAAAATGTTACGTAAGGTAAAAAAAAAATCTTTTGGTACATAATCAGAAAACAACTGATAATTAACAGATTTTTTTAGTGTTATTAGCTTATTAATTATTATTATTACCTACCTACCTATTATTTTTATTTGTTTACCTATGTAAGTAACCCTCTTGTGTAAATTGATTACGAAGTAGGTACCACCTTCCTCATCTATAATTCTATATTAATTAGGAAGGTATTGCTACATTAATTTAATTACTAATTAGAAGTCTTCTTTGACTACCTACCTACCTATTATTTTTATTTGTTTACCTATGTAAGTAACCCTCTTGTGTAAATTGATTACGAAGTAGGTACCACCTTCCTCTTCTATAATTCTATATTAATTAGGAAGGTATTGCTACATTAATTTAATTACTAATTAGAAGTCTTCTTTGAACAGAAAGGCCCTTGATTGCAATGAATTCCTTAATTTGACATGATTCACAAGAATGATTTCTCAAAAGAAAAAAAAATCACAAAAAAGGCCAAAAGGGAGAGAGAAAAACTCAAATCCGGAACAAACATCTTCAAACAAACCAGGATCACCAAACACAACCCGGTTATCTGCAGAAAGAAGAACACATGAAAACAAAAACAAAAATGGTAGGTACACGTTCATATTTTAAAGAAAGACATGTCAAAAATGATTCAAGGAAAAACTCAATCTTAATGGCCAGGGCCACAGAGATTAAACTTGGTTTAACTCTTAGATTAACCAATCTAATTGGCTGAAAATTTAGAAATCAACCAATCAGATTGTCTTATTTGATCTTAAACTAAGTTCAGACTATGATTGTGGCCCCAGCCTTTAAGGCCGTGGTATATGTATCGGGTTATGATAGGCTCGGACTGTTGGGTTAGGTTATTCAATAACCGTTATTGTTTCTACAGTTTGGCTTGGGAGTTGTAACTTTTGCTCAAGTTACCACTGTAGAAACAATAACCTAACCCAACAGTTCGAGCCTATCATAACATTCATTACTCGGTACATAACCACGACCTAAAGAAGAAAAAAAATCTACAAACGAGATAGACAAAGTAAATATACAGGATGGCAACGTAACAAATATAATCAACACAAGGAGGACAAAGCATTCTCGAGAGATTAAACTTGGTTTAACTCTTAGATTAACCAATCTAATTGGCTGAAAATTTAGAAATCAACCAATCAGATTGTCTTATTTGATCCTAAACTAAGTTCAGGCTTTGATTGTGGCCCCAGCCTTTAAGGCCGTGATAAATGTATCGGGTTATGATAGGCTCGGACTGTTGGGTTAGGTTATTGTTTCTACAGTTTGGCTTGGGAGTGGTAACTTTTGCTGAAGTTACCACTGTAGAAACAATAACCTAACCCAACAGTACGAGCCTATCATAACCCGATACATAACCACGACCTAAAGGAGAAAAAAAATCTACAAACGAGATAGACAAAGTAAATATACAGGATGGCAACGTAACAAATATAATCAACACAAGGGGGACAAAGCATTCTCAAAAGTCTTACCTGAATATGAAGATAAACAGGATGAGTAGCGAGAAGAACACGGCAACATTGTCCATGGTGCGCAACATCACAAACAGTTGTCTGCGCAGATTGGGCATGAAGCGAACCAGTTTGAGGATGCGCAGCAGACGGAATGTGCGCAGAACACTCAGGCCAGAGTTGGATTGGACGCCCTCTCGTGCCGGTTCGCCGAAGTAGGTTTGACCTAGCTCTACAACACTGGCGGGGGCAAATAGGGAAGTGAAATTAGTAGGTACAAACTGTTACCAGTTACAGTGAAATTAGTAGGTATAAACTGTTAGTAAATGATGTGGCGATCCGGGTATGAAGATAAACAGGATGAGTAGCGAGAAGAACACGGCAACATTGTCCATGGTGCGCAACATCACAAACAGTTGTCTGCGCAGATTGGGCATGAAGCGAACCAGTTTGAGGATGCGCAGCAGACGGAATGTGCGCAGAACACTCAGGCCCGAGTTGGATTGGACGCCCTCTCGTGCCGGTTCGCCGAAGTAGGTTTGACCTAGCTCTACAACACTGGGGGGCAAATAGGGAAGCGAAATTATTATTATATTATCCCGAGTTGGATTGGACGCCCTCTCGTGCCGGTTCGCCGAAGTAGGTTTGACCTAGCTCTACAACACTGGCGGGGGCAAATAGGGAAGCGAAATTAGTAGGTACAAACTGTTACCAGTTACAGTAAAATTAGTAGGTATAAACTGCTAGTAAATGATGTGGCGATCCGGATTGCAGAATATTGAAAGAGGAGTATCTGACACGGTCATTGGTCAAAGCGGACACATGGCCTACGGGAGCGTATGCCGTGACGTCAAACTTCACTTATTTACCAGGGCTAACCCACTGTTAAGGTGCGTCCACACAATCGACCAGCCATCGATCAACATCGACTGAACCATCCACATTGCCTCGACAACATAGATTCACCCCATCGACTATGTTGCCGCCACGCCGGCTGGGGTTCAACAGTTTTGTCGGACACTGTTAAACCCCTAAAATACACGAGACCTTGTTTAAACTGCTAAGGTAAACGGACTTTTCAGTCTCATTCGAGCAGGATAAACAAGGTATATTCTGTTTAAAGAAAAATTCCGTTGGTCCTCATTTTTCCTGCTCTATGACTTTGAAACATCACCCAAGTAAGCGCAACTGATCTATTCCCGCCCGGGCGGACTTCTTTATAATGTTGTAATAGAGACACAGAAGAGGGGGTAGAAAGTTCTAGGACGCATTAAACAGCCATATTTTCACCAGGTCACTTGAAAGGTGGGATGTTACAAAATGGAGGGTGAGTTGGGGAAACGAAAATGAAGGGTACCTAAAGTGGATGGGTAGAAAAATAGGGTAGGTTGGGGGGAGAGAACGAAGGGTAAGTGGATGAATCAAAAAATCAAATCAAGAATAATAATAAACTGAATATTAAACAAATTAGGCAGGTACATAGGTACTGATTTTCTGCAATCACTACGGGCTAAAAAATTCCCGGAGGGACGGACCCTGCTTGTTTAAATCAATTTATCTCGGGAAAAGTCGGTAGAAGAAAAAGAAAAATTCCGTTGGTCCTCATTTTTCCTGCTCTATGACTTTGAAACATCACCCAAGTAAGCGCAAGTGATCTATTGTGAAATCTCCGCGGCCCTTTTACTATATTTTATGTGATCCTCCAGAGAGTCGCGGAGTCCTTCACGCCTTCTCGGGGGCCGCGGACCACAGTTTGGGAATCACTGGCCTAAGCCGTCGATCGACAACATGAATATATGTTGTCAAGGCAGTGTGGACGGTTTCAGTCGACAGCCATCGAATCGATCGACGGCGTCGACTATGTATGGACTCAGCTTAAGGCGGTGGGTCCGTAAATGTCCGTAATAACCCAGAAGCGACCTAAAAATAATAAATAAATAAGGAAGATCATTTTGTGAGATTAAAATCAAAGGTTCAAAGTCTCAGAACATACAGCCTATAGTTAGAGAAGTTAGCTTGGAAGGTAGCGCGCCGAAGTTGTAAGTGCTACATCGCGGGTTCAATTCCCGGCCAGGGCGAACTTTATCCCAGATAAGTTTCGCACTTTTTCGTTCTTGGTACGATTTACCGGTATTTTTTAAATCGATTTATCTCGGTATCTAGAAGTCGTAGAAGAAAAAGAAAAAATCCTTTGGTCCTCATTTTTCTTGCTCTATGACTTTGAAACATCACCCAAGTAAGCGCAACTGATCTATTGATACATATTCGATATACCTAATTGTTCAATCAATGTGCAATATTGCTCGCATAAACAAAGTCAAAGTTCATAATGGCAGTCAAGTTCAAGGGAAATGAGAAAAAGAAAAATTCCGTTGGTCCTCATTTTTCCTGCTCTATGACTTTGAAACATCACCCAAGTAAGCGCAACTGATCTATTGCTTAGATACCCGACTTTGATTTTATGTATTCCACTGCAAGTTTCTGGCTGAGATAGAGAGTGCATTCCACAGTGTAGAAACCGTGACATGGGATAAAATTCCGTTGGTCCTCATTTTTCCTGCTCTATGACTTTGAAACATCACCCAAGTAAGCGCAACTGATCTATTGATACAAAATAACCCCTATGTGTACAATTTTACTTACTCAGCAATTTTATTACTGAATGTTCTAACTACCCTAATCCCTATAACAGTACCTCCGACCTATACCTACAGGTCCCTAGTTATCATTCTATCTCTTTTATAAGAAGAAAAAGAAAAATTCTGTTGGTCCTCATTTTTCCTGCTCTATGACTTTGAAACACCACCCAAGTAAGCGCAACTGATCTATTCTTTTAGAAACCTGAAATTTCCCAACCCCTCTATTCACAATGGTATCATCAGTTTCTCAATGGAAACCACAGGGGGCACTGCGATCAGTTTGTATTTCTTCTCCCCTCCCCCCCTCTCTCCTCGTCAGTATCTTTTGTGCTATTGATTATACAATGGGGAGAGGGGAGGGGGAAAAAAAAAAAAAAAAAAAAAAAAAAAACAGTCATTACTTACCTCCTTGTCCTGTAGTCATGGTCGGAGTGTTGGCGGGCAGAGTCCCTGTGGTGGTATTGCCCGGTCGGGGACTACTAGGGTTGCTGCCCGGATTCCAAGGATTGGGCAGGGGGTCCCGATTTTCCTGGCCCTGCTGAGGGTTGGCCGCATCTGAAAGTATCGAATTCGTGTGAAACACAAATGGTTGTCAAGTTGTCATAATTTTCATTCCATGATCAAGACGCCTTAACTTATTGACTTGGACAACCAACCTCAATTTCTGTGAAGTGCAAATGGTTGTCACAACTCTCATTCCCTGATCAATATGTCTTGACTTGATCAACCTACTAGCCTACTACCTACAACAACTTAACTCAAGATTTGAAATCCACAAGGGGGTAAAAAGAAGTTAAAATCAAATCGTGAATTATTTGTGGTGAAGCAATAGCCTCTCCACAACTTTGTGAGTATCACACTATTACAAGTCTTTCATGTACTCAATTTTCATATTTATCATCGCTCGTTTCTTTGACATGTAATGCCGCTTGGTTGTCAATATAATATTTTTACAATTCCATGATCAAGACGCCTTGACTTATTGACTTGGACAACCAACCTCAATTTCTGTGAAGTGCAAATGGTTGTCATTCCCTGATCGATATGCCTTGACTTGATCTACCTACAACAACTTAACTCAAGATTTGAAATCCACAAGGGGGAAAAAAGAAGTTAAAATCAAATCGTGAATTATTTGTGGTGAAGCAATAGCCTCTCCACAACTTTGTGAGTATCACACTATTACTTACAAGTCTTTCATTTACTCAATTTTCATATTTATCATCGCTCGTTTCTTTGACATGTAATGCCGCCATTGGTCGCTACTCGATTAATGTAGCTCCTCACTTGTCCTCACGAGGCGGAGTGCACACCAAACTTCAAGCACAGAGCCGAAAAACGTCGACCCCGCCGGGATCTCCGGCATGCAAGCCTAGTGTGATACCCACTCGGTTACAGAGGTTGCTTATTCAATAAATTCATTAACACTGGCGTACTTGATACCTACTCGGCCACAGAGGTTGCTTCCTATTCAATAAATTCATTAACACTGGCGTACTGAGGCTGGAACTTGGCCTGGCGCACTGCCGTGGGCCTAGATATCTTTTACTTCTCCTAAAAGGTGCTTTAACTCTACCTGGATTGCCGCCGGACGAGTTACTTTCGTACGGGTTCCGTGAGAACTGCTGGGTGGCAGCGTTCAACATCGGCTCCTGAATGTCCCGATACATCCGCTGGAGGGCGCTGTAGCCCCCGGGGATACTCTCCAAGTTGGACAGGGCCCGATCTTGAGTCCGCATCAACTCCTGGAGCATGGATGGATTCCGGGCCATCTCCATGGTTTGACGGAGGAGTTCGGGGTTGTTCAACATGTGGTTGATCTCAGGGTTTCTCTGCAAAAAGGATATGATTTGCTTCATTAGCAAGGAAATCAGTTGCTTCAATAGAGCACAGACATTCACAGGCTTTTTTGTTTTAATCAATACCTATCATTTTTGTTTTAATATTAAAAGGAGTTTCAATATCACTGTATTACTGCTAAGATTTTTAGTGACAGGGATGTTCTTCTTTAAAAGAAAACTACCTGCCTCTTTGCATTATAACCACCCAGGCCTGAGTGGGGCCAGAAAAGTTGTAGTTTTTGTTTGAATTGGTACAAATTTATACTGTCAATTCCAACCAAATTTGAATAAATTGGTCATGTTTAAGAGGATGTCTTAAATGTCTCAGAAAATTTCACTACCTCCCAAGTTATGTAAATTAGTGTAAAGTTATGCTACAGGATCTTACCTCTATTAGGTCTTGCATTTGTGGGTTACTCATGATGAGGTTTCGCATGCTGTTCTAAATTAGTGTAAAGCCATGCTACAGGATCTTACCTCTATTAGGTCTTGCATTTGTGGGTTACTCATGATGAGGTTTCGCATGCTGTTTGGGTCATTCAACATGCCCTGAACAAGTGGATTATCCAGGATGGTTCGCAACATCTCCGGGTTTCTCAACATTTCCGTTTGCATCCTCTGTTGAAGCTCCATGAAATTGGCCGAACCCATGCCCAGTGCATCTAATCCTCCCAGACCTAAAACATAGTCTCAACATTTCCGTTTGCATCCTCTGTTGAAGCTCCATGAAATTGGCCGACCCCATGCCCAGTGCATCTAATCCTCCCAGACCTAAAACATAGTTGAATAGATCAGTTGCGCCTACTTGGGTGATGTTTAAAAGTCATAGAACAGGAAAAATGAGCACCAACGGATTTTTTCTTTTTCTTCTACGACTTCTAGATACCGAGATAAATGGATTTAAAAAATACCAGTAAATTGTGAATTTTGACGTCACGGCATACGCTCCCGTAGGCGATGACGTCATAATTCATGACTCCCACTTCATTTGTTTGTGCGCAAGTGTTTCAGCACATTTTGACGTGAAATCTGACATCACAACTCTTTGAACTTTTTCATTAGAACAGCAATTAAAAATTGAATTTTCGAAAATTACTTTTTTCAGGAAAAATGAGGACCAACGGATTTTTTCTTTTTCTTCTACGACTTCTAGATACCGAGATAAATCGATTTAAAAAATATTGGTAAATTATGAAGTTTGACGTCATGGCATACGCTCCCGTAGGCGATGACGTCATAATTCATGACTCCTGCTTCATTTGTTTGTGTGCAAGCGTTTCTGCGGATTTTGACGTGAAATCTAGGGTTGCCAACCGTACGTTATTTCCCCGGAACAATCGTATTTTTGTCAAAAATCAAATGTTCCGCCGGAACACAACCTTTGTTCCGGTTTTTTTCCAAATCTATGGAAAATACGGGAACTGACTAATAAACAGAAAAAAATACAAAAAAAAAAAAAATTGGACCGATTGCAATACTTTCATTACTAGTACAGCTCGCTATACTGTAGTAATAGAAAGTAAAAAAGTTTAAAAAGATAGGTAGGTACGTACGAAAAACACAAAAACCCGCGGTATTTTTTCAGCCTTTTAGCATGTGATGTCTACCTGATAGTGTGTGTGCTCGTCAGGCATCAGGTCTACCTGATAGTGTGTGTGCTCGTCAGGCATCAGGTCTACCTGATAGTGTATGTGCTCGTCAGGCATCAGGTCTACCTGATAGTGTGTGTGCTCGTCAGGCATCAGGTCTACCTGATAGTGTGTGTGCTCGTCAGGCATCAGATCTACCTGATAGTGTGTGTGCTCGTCAGGTATCAGGTCTACCTGATAGTGGCTGGCCTAATAAACTATAATGGGTACTCGACTTGGATCTTTGACTACACAATCGGTTTTTTAAGCAGTATTATTTCGTTTCATGGCGATTCTTACCACTAGGTAATAGGTATGCATTTAATAGGTACCTATATAGGTAGGTAGGTAATAGGTACCTAGGCAGTTATTTAGGTATACCTACTCAAGAGTGGACTATGTATGGTCATAGCATGCTTTCAATCCATTAAAAGGAAAGCATTATATAAGTAGGTATGAAGAAAGAAACAAATTAGTACATTTTCTTTTGAATTTCAAGATAAATTTATGTCCAGGATCGATGAACGAAGAGAGAAGGAGGAGGGAGAGAGAGAAAGAAAGAATTAGGGATAGAGGAAAGGAGGCGATACAGAGAGAAAGAGGGAGAGAGGGGAGGAGCAAAACAAGGGAAGAGAGGGAGAGAGAGGGGGAAGAGGAATGAAAGAGAAAGAGACGGAGAGAGAGAGAGAGAGAGAAAAGAAAACCTGTTATAAATCCATTAATTATTGTGGTCATCTTTTGAATTTCACCCCAAAGGCAAAACCGTTGCACGAGGCCTTAACCATTTTATGGAGAAAAAAATAGGAAATAATAATACGTCTTGGATAAAAGTCATAAAACTAACAAGAGAGAGAGAGAGAGAGAGAGAGAGAGAGAGAGAGAGAGAGAGAGAGAGAGAGATAATATCAATCTTCTCATTCTAAAATCGATGAAAGAAAGAGGATAGATTAGGAGAAAGCCAGCCGTTCCGAGAACGAATGTTTCCTATTTTGGATTAGGTTCGCCCCGAGAGAGATTTGAACCCACACAATAACATCTGCTACTATTACTACTAACAGTAGAAGGAAATTATAGTTAGACATCGCAGTCCAAGAACAATAAAACAATAAAATCGAGACATTTATAAAGAAACATTTAAGAGGATTATAAACATTTATAATATCTATAAAACATTTATAAGGGACCTAGACTACATAGTTTTTAAGTCCACTAGAAACGCCATGAAATCCGCTAAATCCTTTTTCTATACGACTGGAATTTGCCCAGGGACCGAGGGATATTTTCATTTGTCTACTTTTGTATTCTGAAAAGGTAACCCTATCCTTAATTGCAAATACTATAATTAAAAACATTACTTTGGACTCTTTGGAAAAAGGGAGAGAAAGGACACAGAGGGAAAAAGAGGAAGGAAGGGAAAGAGAAATAGAAAAAGAGAAAAGGGGGAAAGAGAAATGGAAAAAGGAGAGGGAAAGGGAGATAAATAAATGAAAAAAAGGGACCAAGGAAAGAGGGAAAGAGAAAGGGAGGGAAAGACTAAAGGGAAAAAGCGAAAGAGGGAAGAAAAGGGAAATATATGGAAAGAGTGGAGGTAGGAAACACTAAAAACGACTTTCGTTCCCCTGTAGTTGTATTGAAAATTATAGAGGAGAGAAAAAAATCCTCAAACTACTGAGTACTTATAGCTCTTAATGAGTTCTTAACCTACAAAAAGAATTAAATTAAAAAGGAAAAGAAAATATTCGACTCTTCAATGTGAAAGTCCGATAATGGAGGGGAAATTATGAAGGGCATAAGAAAAAGGGAACGAGGTGAAAGGCGATTATGTTCGCGGATTTCGCGATTATTTTCGCGGATTTCGCGATTATGTTCGCGGATTTGGTGATTTTTTTCGCGGATTTCGCGATTATGTTCGCGGATTTGGTGATTTTTTTCGCGGATTTCGCGATTATGTTCGCGGATTTGGTGATTTTTTTCGCGGATTTCGCGATTATGTTCGCGGATTTGGTGATTTTTTTCGCGGATTTCGCGATTATGTTCGCGGATTTGGTGATTTTTTTCGCGGATTTCGCGATTATGTTCGCGGATTTGGTGATTTTTTTCGCGGATTTCGCGATTATGTTCGCGGATTTGGTGATTTTGTTCGCGGATTTGGCGATTTTGTTCGCGGATTTGGCGATTATGTTCGCGGGTTTCGCGATTATGTTCGCGGATTTCGCGATTGTGTTCGCGGATTTGGTGATTATGTTCGCGGATTTCGCGATTATGTTCGCGGATTTCGCGATTATGTTCGCGGATTTTGCGATTTTGTTCGCGGATTTTGCGATTATGTTCGCGGATTTGGCAATTATGTTCGCGGATTCGCGTCCCGAATCGACATTTTGGATATTTGGCAAGCCTACCCCTAAAGGAAGCCTATGAAATGCCTAGATATACGATATACTCCGTCCTACTCACTTGAAATGCCTACACATTCCTCCTCACTGAGACACTATAAGAAAATGTTACCCCTCAGGATGTTCCTATTATACGCCCCTGAAAATAATTGAACAACCAACGGGAGAGAGGAAAAACAGCAGTGGAGATTAAATGAAAATTAAAAGGTCTCTTGCAATAAAGGCTAGCCTTTTTTTGCCTTTCCCTACCGTAATTGTAAGAAATGAATCCCAAGGTAATGGTTGGGTTGTAAAGAGAAAAAAGAGTTGAAACTGTATCAAATGGCTTCTCTCTAACAAAGGGCACCAAGGAAGAAATAGTCTTGTATCTGTACAAAGAGGTCATTGAGAGTTTCGATGTGGAAAATGAAAGAAAGAAAGATATACTCCGTCCTACTCACTTGAAATGCCTACACATTCCTCCTCACTGAGACACTATAAGAAAATGTTACCCCTCAGGATGTTCCTATATACGCCCCTGAAAATAATTGAACAACCAACGGGAGAAAGGAAAAACAGCAGTGGAGATTAAATGAAAATTAAAAGGTCTCTTGCAATAAAGGTTAGCCTTTTTTTTCCTTCCCATGCCGTAATTGTAAGACAAAATAAATGAATCCCAAGGTAATGGTTGGGTTGTATAAAGAGAAAAAGAGTTGAAACTGTATCAAATGGCTTCTCTCTAACAAAGGGCACCAAGGAAGAAATAGCCTTGTATCTGCACAAAGAGGTCATTGAGAGTTTCGATGTGGAAAATGAAAGAAAGAAAGAAAGAAAGAAGAAGAAGAAGAAGAAACTGAAACTGGTTGACAAAGTAAAAGGACTATGATGAACATAGAAGATTGGATAAGTGGTTCAAGGACAAGAATGATTGCCGATGAGGCCATAGTTCACGAGAGCGGTTTAGGCAGTCTTAGCAGTCTGTGTTTGTAGGAGTCCACAGCGGAGAACCGACCATCGACCATGTTTTTAGATCTTTTTTTTTTTTTTTTTTTTTTTTTTTTTTTCTTGGACTGTGATATTTTTTTATTCTTAGATTTTACCTTCCTTCGTCCCTGACTTTAATAAAAATAATTATTCCCAATTTCACGTTTCATTGTTTCCGTTCAAAATATTACGCCTCTTGCGTCCCATGGTCTCAATTTATTTTATCTTTATTCTATTTTATTTTATTTTTAGTATATTTTTATCTTTATCTTATTCTATTTTTTGTTTATTTTATTTTTATTCAATTTTCATTTTATGTTCACCCCCTCCTCTTTATCTGTTCCTTCGCATCAATCTGTTCTTTTTTCCTACATTGCCAACATGGGACTGCATTCTATGTATTAAGGTACCTACATACATACTTTGTCTTCTTCTCCTTCTTCTTCTTCTTCTTCTTCTTCTTCTTCTTCTTCTTCTTCTTCTTCTTTTCGTCGTTCTTATTCTTTGTTCTTTGCTTTCTCTTCTTATTCCTTTTCTTCTTGTTTTTCTTGTTTCTCCTCTTTTTCTTTCACCTCGTTCCCTTTTTCTTATGCCCTTCATAATTTCCCCTCCATTATCGGACTTGTTCTTTTTTCCTACATTGCCAACATGGGACTGCATTCTATGTATTAAGGTACCTACATACATACTTTGTCTTCTTCTCCTTCTTCTTTTTCTTCTTCTTCTTTTCGTCGTTCTTATTCTTTGTTCTTTGCTTTCTCTTCTTATTCCTTTTTTTCTTGTTTTTCTTGTTTCTCCTCTTTTTCTTTCACCTCGTTCCCTTTTTCTTATCCCCTTCATAATTTCCCCCTCCATTATCGGACTTTCACCTTGAAGAGTCGAATATTTTCTCTTCCTTTTTAATTTAATTCTTTTTGTAGGTTAAGAACTCATTAAGAGCTATAAGTACCTACTCGGTAGTTTGAGGATTTTTTTTTTCTCCTCTATAATTTTCAATACAACTATAGGGGAAAGAAAGTCGTTTTTAGTGTTTCCTGCCTCCACTCTTTCCATATTTTTCCCTTTTCTTCCCTCTTTCGCTTTTTCCCTTTAGTCTTTCCCTCCCTTTCTCTTTCCCTCTTTCCTTGGTCCCTTTTTTTCATTTATTTATCTCCCTTTCCCTCTCCTTTTCTATTTCTTTTTTTCCTTTTTCTCTTTCCCTTCCTTCCTCTTTTTCCCTCTGTGTCCTATCTCTCCCTTTTTCCAAAGAGTCCAAAGTAATGTTTTTAATTATAGTGTTTGCAATTAAGGATAGGGTTACCTTTTCAGAATACAAAAGTAGACAAATGAATATATCCCTCGGTCCCTGGGCAAATTCCAGTCGTATAGAAAAAGGATTTAGCGGATTTTATAGCATTTCTAGTTTCTGGTGGACTTAAAAATTATGTAGTCTAGGTCCCTTATAAATGTTTTATATGTAGATATTATAAATGTTTATAATCCTCTTAAATGTTTCTTTATAAATGTCTCGATTTTATTGTTTTATCTTGGACTGCGATGTCTAACTATAATTTCCTTCTACTGTTATTAGTAATTGTAGCAGATATTATTGTGTGGGTTCAAATCTCTCTTGGGGCGAACCTAATCCAAAATAGGAAACATTCGTTCTCGGAACGGCTGGCTTTCTCCTAATCTATCCTCTTTCTTTCATCGATTTTAGAATGAGAAGATTGATATTATCTCTCTCTCTCTCTCTCTCTCTCTCTCTCTCTCTCTCTCTTTCTTTTTTTTTTTCTTCTTTTTCT
>NW_007377806.1:188360-191335 GCF_000475195.1 Diaphorina citri | reverse complement strand
TTTTGACCTTGCGGGGTGGATCTGAAAAAAAAAAAGCCGGACGTTTATTAAAAAAAAAAAAAAAAAAAAAAAAAAAACAGAGATGAACTTCTATGTGACGGAATTTGAATGAAGACAAAAGCCCCAAAAAACATAACCCTGACCCAAAGTTGTGACTTTCTTACCCCTAAAGGGGATTCAGCTAAAAAGGGTGTTCAAAAGATATGTACATATTGTGCATGGAAGTCATGGAGAGAAGGGAAAGAGAAGAGGGTTAGGTAGAGAACAAAATCCTAATGAATATTTCGAGAGATCCAAAACCCCAAATGACAGAGATGTCGGGTTTAATATGGTAAAGAGGAGAAGAACAAGAAGGAAGAAGAAGGGAGAATAATAGGGAGGAGAACAGGGAGAAAAGAAAGAAGGAGTAGGAAGAGGAGGAGGAGGAAGCCCCAAATGACAGAGATGTCGGGTTTAATATGGTAAAGAGGAGACGAACAAAAAGGAAAAGAAAGGGAGAATAATAGGGAGGAGAACAGGGAGAAAATAAAGAAGGAGTAGGAGGAGGAGGAGGAGGAGTAAAAAGGAGATAAACAAGAGGATGAGAGTGGAGGCCCATTATAGGCTCGAAGGTCTTTAGCTGTCATCCTGTCAATAACTTCTTTTTACTTCCCTTCTTCCTTCCTTCCCCATTTTCTCTCCCATCTCCTTTTCTTTGTTCTGGCAAGTCCCAACATACTTCCTTTGTGTTCCATTTCTCATTCCTCTCCTTCCTATTCATGTATGCCCCCTTTCTTTCCTCTTCCCCCTCCCCCCGTCTTTTTCCTTCCCAGTTTCTTCCTTTCCATCATTCTCTTAAATTCCCCCTTGCCTTCTTCTTCCTCCTATTGGTTCTTTCCTTTCTATCCTTCCTCTTGTCCCTTTTCCTCTTCTTCTTTCCTCTCCAGTTTCTCCCTCTCCCTCCCTTTTTTTTCTCTTCATTTTCTCTGTCTATTTCTTGTTGCTCGTTCCACTTTCCTTGTACAGTAATTCCTCCTTCAACTTCTCTCTCTCTCAACTTCCCTTTCTCTCTCTCCCTCTCTCACTCACGCACGCACGCACGCACTCACTCACTCACTCAGTCTCTCTCTCACTCAGTCTCTCTCTCACTCACTCACTCACTCACTCACTCACTCACTCACTCACTCACTCACTCACTCACTCTCTCTCTCTCTCTCTCTCTCTCTCTCACTCTCTCTCTCTCTGTGTGTGTCTCTCTCTCTCTCTCGCTCTCTCTCTCTCTCGCTCTCTCTTTCCTCTCTCTCTCTCTGCGTACTCTCTAACTTCTTGTCCCTTTTCTCCCTCCCTTGTCCTTTCTATTTTTTCTCCCTCATGTCTCTTTTCACTGCTCCTCTGGCGGTGTATTTTTTGCTGTTCAAATATTCATTTTCAAAGGCCTCAACTCCAATCAATGTCATTGAGGAGGCTGTAGGCCTTTGTCAATAATTTCATAATATTTCATATCAGATAATGTTTTGCCCAAACATGTTCATCATATCTTTCTAGCATGCACGGTTTTTGTGTAGCCGCTCGAGTCCACGAACTTAATAGCCACACCTCGTATTATCCTTCTTGTGTGTTTATCGACGCACCAAAATAAATTAACTTTGTGGCAGATGTGAGCATTGGTTAAAATAATTTACGTATGATTCAGTTTCAGAGGTAGTTTTCTAATTTAAGAATGAAAAGAATTGCATGATAGTCTACCACTCTGGTTACCTGAAAACACAAATAGGAGAATAGGACACTGATTACTTGATTAGTTTATTATTGTACCCTAATGTAAGAAATGAAGAGTCATCATTGGTTGCATCTTGTCGGCTGTTTCCTAAGAAGAAAGGGACATTTGAAGATTATTTGTAGCCTTTAGAAGACCTAAAGACTTGAATAACTACATATTTAACCAGTTCTACCAATTGCACCCAAGGTAAGCAGCCACACAAAGCAAACCACACCTAGATTAGAAACCAGAAAAAGGGAGAAGAAATGCAACCCTGAGATGCAACAGTCGAAAGAGTTATTTAAACCAGTTGAAACACTCGGGTCATCCAAAAAAACACCTGTTCAAAAAAAGAAAAAAATCACAAAAAAGGCCAAAAGGGAGAGAGAAAAACTCAAATCCGGAACAAACATCTTCAAACAAACCAGGATCACCCAACACAACCCGGTTATCTGCAGAAAGAAGAACACATGAAAACAAAAACAAAAATGGTAGGTACACGTTCATATTTTAAAGAAAGACATGTCAAAAATGATTCAAGGAAAACTCAATCTTAATGGCCAGGGCCACAGAGATTAAACTTAGTTTAACTCTTAGATTAACCAATCTAATTGGCTGAAAATTTAGAAATCAACCAATCAGATTGTCTCATTTGATCTTAAACTAAGTTCAGACTATGATTGTGGCCCCAGCCTTTAAGGCCGTGGTATATGTATCGGGTTATGATAGGCTCGGACTGTTGGGTTAGGTTATTCAATAACCGTTATTGTTTCTACAGTTTGGCTTGGGAGTTGTAACTTTTGCTTAAGTTACCACTGTAGAAACCATAACCTAACCCAACAGTACGAGCCTATCATAACCCGGTACATAACCACGACCTAAAGAAGAAAAAAAAATCTACAAACGAGATAGACAAAGTAAATATACAGGATGGCAACGTAACAAATATAATGAACACAAGGAAATATAAGGGGGACAAAGCATTCTCAAAAGTCTTACCTGAATATGAAGATAAACAGGATGAGTAGCGAGAAGAACACGGCAACATTGTCCATGGTGCGCAACATCACAAACAGTTGTCTGCGCAGATTGGGCATGAAGCGAACCAGTTTGAGGATGCGCAGCAGACGGAATGTGCGCAGAACACTCAGGCCAGAGTTGGATTGGACGCCCTCTCGTGCCGGTTCGCCGAAGTAGGTTTGACCTAGCTCTACAACACTGGGGGGCAAATAGGGAA
>NW_007377806.1:165562-187461 GCF_000475195.1 Diaphorina citri | reverse complement strand
CGACCGAGTGACAGACACAGAAGCGAATACAATAGTCCGTCCCTTATACCTTTTTATTACTATTGTAATAATAAAGGAAGGACGGACTAAAAACTGTTTTTTGTACAAAATTCCAAGCCTGCATTCACACTCTACTACTTGTGCAAACCGGCTTGCGCAAGCCAGTTTTGTGCAAATGTCTTGAGCGGGTAAAGTTGTATTCCCATATTTAAGTACAAAATTCCAAGCCTGCATTCACACTCTACTACTTGTGCAAACCGGCTTGCGCAAGCCAGTTTTGTACAAATGGCTTGAGCGGGTAAAGTTGTATGCCCATATTTAAACAGTCCATAAAACTATCGAAATTGAAAAGGATTCGAGAAAAGTCTAGCGTGAATTCTAGAAAAGGGCAAATACGTAAAAAGGGCAAATGAGTAAAAAGGGCTAACATTTCCTGACTCACACCTTTACAGTGTTTCGTTTGCTTTCAACAGTTCACGAGACATGTTTTCTCCTCCTCTTCCTTTTCCTCCTCCTCCTCCTTCTCCTCCTCTTTTAATCCTGTTTCTTTTATTTTCACATTTTTTCCTTTTCATTTTGGGCTAACATTTCCCGACTCACACCTTTACAGTGTTTCGTTTGCTTTCAACAGTTCACGAGACATGTTTTCTCCTCCTCTTCCTCCTCTTTTAATCCTGTTTCTTTTATTTTCACATTTTTTCCTTTTCATTTTTACTTTGTAAACCCACTTTTTCTTTTCTTGGTTCCGTAATTAAAAAAAGAAAAATACGAGACACAAATTCGTTATTACGGTTCTCCAGTCATGCTTACTACGGCGTAGACTGACAGTCTACTTACAGTATCTTCAGTCTAAACGAGTGGCTCCCAAACTTTCTTTTGTAACACGCCCCATGTCGCCCCATTTTATTGAAAATTAAAGCCTCTCCCCACGCCCTCGCCCTAAAAGAGCGTTTGTTCAGCACATGATTATGTGATCGCCCCTTACGACGCGTCGCGACGGTGCTTTAGAAGTTTGGACAAAATATACACTTTTTTAAACTAAGAGTAGCGCCCCCCTGACTTGTCTTTATGCCCCCCAGTTTGGGAACCTCTGGTCTACTCGTCTCCCGTGAAAACAATAAAAATAATAACAGTGTGCCAGAAAGTTAATTAAAATTTGGTGAGTCAGAAGTCAGAAGTTCTGGAGAAGAAGTGGGGGACAATGACCCCTTGGTGCAAAGTGGATTGGAAGAGGAAGACAAGAGAGACTTTGAGAAAAGTCAAAAAGACTGGAAACATGCCCCCCAGTTTGGGAACCTCTGGTCTACTCGTCTCCCGTGAAAACAATAAAAATAATAACAGTGTGCCAGAAAGTTAATTAAAATGTGGTCTGTTTAAGAGTCAGAAGTCAGAAGTTCTTGAGAAGAAGTGGACAACTTGTGGAGAAGAGAAGAGAAGGACAACGACCCCTTGGTGCAGAGTGGAATGGAAAAGACAAGAAATGAGAGGAAGACAAGAGAGACTTTGAGAAAAGTCAAAACGACTGGAAATAAATATACACTTTTTTAAACTAAGAGTAGCGCCCCCCTGACTTGTCTTTATGCCCCCCAGTTTGGGAACCTCTGGTCTCCCGTGAAAACAATAAAAATAATAACAGTGTGCCAGAAAGTTAATTAAATTTTGGTCTGTTTAAGAGTCAGAAGTCAGAAGTTCTGGAGAAGAAGTGGGGGACAACGACCCCTTGGTGCAAAGTGGATTCAAAAAGACAAGAAATGAGGGGAAGACAAGAGAGACTTTGAGAAAAGTCAAAAAGAATAATTCTAAAGGTGCTACACTAAATCACTAAAGTCAACCGAAATCGATCGACAACGCCTCACATGGAAAGTGTGTAAAGTAGGTAAGATCAAAGGATTTTGATGAAAATAAAAAGTTCATACTATGGGCTGACCCTAGTGTGGTCTGTAGACACTGCAAAAGATACCAAAAGAGAGGGAAGTCAGTATTCCAGAATTATTAGTTCGCTCTTTTTTTTTTACGGCTTTCTTTTAAGTGGCAGGGTTCTCCTAGAGGAGCTCTTCCACCCAACCACTAGCTCTTTCACCCAACCACTTTCCGGTATTGGAATCATTGGAGGTCATCAAATTTTTTCGAGCCGAACCGGGAATCAAACCACTAACTCCTGGACAGTCAGTCTGCTCTTACCTTAATATCACAATAATGCCATCGAACACATTGAATCCGTTGCTGATGTAACCGAACGGCCCTTCAGTTTTTTTTTTTTTTTTTTTTTTTTTTACGGCTTTCTTTTAAGTGGCAGGGTTCTCCTAGAGGAGCTCTTCCACCCAACGACTAGCTCTTTCACCCAACCACTTTCCGGTATTGGAATCATTGGAGGTCGTCAATTTTTTTGAGCCGAACCGGGAATCAAACCACTAACTTCTGGACAGTCAGTCTGCTCTTACCTTAATATCACAATAATGCCGTCGAACACATTGAATCCGTTGCTGATGTACCCGAATGGTCCTTCAGCAATGATCTTCAGCAGCATCTCAATGGCGAATACAGCAGAGAATATCACATTGCTGATTTCCACGATCACAGTCAGTTCTTCGGGCTGAAACAGCAAAAAAAGGTAACTTCAACTCAGAGAGAGAGAGAGAGAGAAAGAGGGAGAAAGAGAGAGAGGGAGAAAGAGGGAGAAAGAGAGAGAAAGAGAGAGAGGGGGAGAAAGAGGGAGAAAGAGGGAGAAAGAGAGAGAGAGAGAGGGAGAGAGAGGGAGAAAGAGAGAGAAAGAGAGAGAGAGAAAACGGCGGTGAAACACTCATCTTAAAAAAAAAAAAAAAAACAGAAAGGCCCTTGATTGCAATGAATTCCTTAATTTGACAAAATTCACAAGAATTATTTCTCAATATTATCCTTCTTGTGTGTTTCTCGACGCACCAAAATAAATTAACTTTGTGGCAGATGTGAGGATTGGTTAAAATAATTTACGTATGATTCAATTTCAGAGGTAGTTTTCTAATTTGAGAATGAAAAAAATTGCATGATAGTCTATCACTCTGGTTACCTGAAAACATAAGTAGGACACTGATTACTTGATTAGTTTATTATTGCACCCTTATGTAAGAAATGAAGAGTCATCATTGGTTGCATCTTGTCGGCTGTTTCCTAAGAAGAAAGGGACATTTGAAGATTATTTGTAGCCTTTAGAAGACCTAAAGACTTGAATAACTACATATTTAACCAGTTCTACCAATTGCACCCAAGGTAAGCAGCCACACAAAGCAAACCACACCTAGATTAGAAACCAGAAAAAGGGAGAAGAAATGCAACCCTGAGATGCAACAGTCGAAAGAGTTATTTAAACCAGTTGAAACACTCGGGTCATCCAAAAAAACACCTGTTCAAAAAAAGAGACTTGAATAACTACATATTTAACCAGTTCTACCAATTGCACCCAAGGTAAGCAGCCACACAAAGCAAACCACACCTAGATTAGAAAGTAGAAAAAAAGGAGAAGAAATGCAACCCTGAGATGCAACAGTCGAAAGAGTTATTTAAACCAGTTGAGACACTCGGGTCATCCAAAAAACACCTGTTCAAAAAAAGAGACTTGAATAACTACATATTTAACCAGTTCTACCAATTGCACCTAAGGTAAGCAGCCACACAAAGCAAACCACACCTAGATTAGAAACCAGAAAAAGGGAGAAGAAATGCAACCCTGAGATGCAACAGTCGAAAGAGTTATTTAAACCAGTTGAGACACTCGGGCCATCCAAAAAACACCTGTTCAAAACAAAACAAAAAAAAAAAAATCACAAAAAAGGCCAAAAGGGAGAGAGAAAAACTCAAATCCGGAACAAACATCTTCAAACAAACCAGGATCACCCAACACAACCCGGTTATCTGCAGAAAGAAGAACACATGAAAACAAAAACAAAAATGGTAGGTAGGTAAACGTACACGTTCATATTTTAAAGAAAGACATGTCAAAAATGATTCAAGGCACACTATAAGCACGCATGATCACACAGAGAGAGAGAGAGAGAGAGAGAGAGAGAGAGAGAGAGAGAGAGAGAGAAAGAGAGAGAGAGAGGGAGAAAGAGAAAGAGAGAGAGAGAGAGGGGGGAGATTTAAAAGATTTGATAGAGGGAACTGTAATAACGGAGGTTTTATGGTCCCCAAATCGAATAAGAGAAAGCAAAGGATAGGAGAAAGCCCGCCGTTGCGAGAGCCCTAACCTTATCTATTTAAGATAAAGTTCGCCCCGGGTGAAAATGTAACCAGCATCCTAGCACTTACAAAGAAGGCAAGCTAACTGCCTACATCCCAAGCTAACTATTTATTTATAGAGAGAAAAACTCAAATCCGGAACAAACATCTTCAAACAAACCAGGATCACCCAACACAACCCGGTTATCTGCAGAAAGAAGAACACGTTCATATTTCAAAGAAAGACATGTCAAAAATGATTCAAGGAAAAACTCAATCTTAATGGCCAGGGCCACAGAGATTAAACGTGGTTTAATTCTTAGATTAACCAATCTAATTGGCTGAAAATTTAGAAATCAACCAATCAGATTGTCTTATTTGATCTTAAACTTAGTTCAGACTATGATTGTGGCCCCAGCCTTCTTACATTATAATATTACATTACACCCTATTACATTACACCCGACATGGGGCGCAACACCCCATTATAATTCTCCATAGAGATTCCAGGACCAGTTCTATAAAATGTTCCATAAAATCAGCATACGCCATAATACTTTGTGAAAGCGTGTGACTGCATCTTATTTCTTAAATCTAACTCAAGCTATAACTAGTTAGGTAGCTAATGACCATCACATCTTACCTGGTTATGATACTCAATGCCCATGCTCAGGGTATTGATAAGGATGGCCAGGAGAATCCCCTGTTGAAAGTACTTGTGGTTCACCATGACCTTGATGCCTTGCCGGGCTAGGTGGCAGAGGTTCATGAAGCATTGTATGACGGTGGGACGAGGGTTGGGCAATTCGGTGATGCCGTGGTGGCGATAGTCTGGCTGTTTGTCCGCCCACTGGTCTCCTCCGCCTCCGTGTTCCTGTGAGGAAGACACGGTAAGCGAGCAGTTTTCACCACAAAGGGGAATAATACCTGTGGTTCTAGACTCTAGACTTACGTATGTTCGATTAGTTAGACTATTTAGAGGGTAAGGTTCGACTATTTAGAGGGTAAAGTTAGACTATTTAGAGGGTAAAGTTAGACTATTTAGAGGGTAAAGTTAGACTATTTAGAAGGTAAAGTTAGACTATTTAGAGGGTAAGACAATATCAATAGAACTCAACACGCCAAGTACGGTTTCCTAGCGACTCGTTTTTTGTGCCGATGCGATGCCATGATCAACTACGCCCAAGATATACACTGGGTAGGAAAATACTTCCATAACTTCCATTTAATGTTTGAGAAAGCGTGAATGTCGTTAAACGCTCAGCTCAAGTTGACTTCGGCATAAAAAGCAAGTCGGTGGAAAACCTACCTTGACGCAATTTGACTCCGTGACAGATAATTATTTATCAGGGCTAACCCACTGTTAAGGTGCGTCCACACAATCGACGAGCCATCGATCAACATCGACTGAACCATCCACATTGCCTCGACAACATAGATTCACCCCGTCAGGGTTATGATAGGCTCGGACTGTTGGGTTAGGTTATTCAATAACCGTTATTGTTTCTACAGTTTGGCTTGGGAGTTGTAACTTTTGCTTAAGTTACCACTGTAGAAACCATAACCTAACCCAACAGTACGAGCCTATCATAACCCGGTACATAACCACGACCTAAAGAAGAAAAAAAAATCTACAAACGAGATAGACAAAGTAAATATACAGGATGGCAACGTAACAAATATAATGAACACAAGGAAATATAAGGGGGACAAAGCATTCTCAGTGTTCCTGTGAGGAAGACACGGTAAGCGAGCAGTTTTCACCACAAAGGGGAATAATACCTGTGGTTCTAGACTCTAGACTTACGTATACGTATGTTCGATTAGTTAGACTATTTAGAGGGTAAGGTTCAGACAATATCAATAGAACTCAACACGCCAAGTACGGTTTCCTAGCGACTAGTTTTTTGTGCCGATGCGATGCCATGATCAACTACGCCCAAGATATACACTGGGTAGGAAAACACTTCCATAACTTCCATTTAATGTTTGGGAAAGCGTGAGTGTCGTTAAACGCTCAGTTCAAGTTGACTTCGGCATAAAAAGCAAGTCGGTAGAAAACCTACCTTGACGCAGTTTGACTCCGTGACAGGCTAACCCACTGTTAAGGTGCGTCCACACAATCGACCAGCCATCGATCAACATCGACTGAACCATCCACATTGCCTCGACAACATAGATTCACCCCATCGACTATGTTGCCGCCACGCCGGCTGGGGTTCAACAGTTTTGTCGGACACTGTTAAACTCCTAAAATACACGAGACCTTGTTTAAACTGCTAAGGTAAAGGGACTTTTCAGTCTCATTCGAGCAGGATAAACAGGGTATATTCTGTTTTATTCTTTAGCCATAACTTACCGAAGCGTGCTGCGAGCTAGGATCGGAGCAGGCCTGCTGACTCCAGTCACTGAGAACACCCTTGGTCAGAGACGAGAAGAGCGAGTGTAGCGCGGGTTGGCCGGTAGGTAGCGCTGCGCTAAGGGCACCCGAGAGCGCGAGAAGCTCTTGACACGTGACCACTACGCCGCTGCCGTTTTGTTGCTGAGGACAGAAGAGGACATATTTATGCAGAAGTATGGAAAGAAAGAGAGAAATAATCAATAAAATTTATTGATGAGCTGCTCAAAGTTTGGGTTGCCAGATGACACAGCATACTGCTCAGATAGAATTGTTACAGAAAAAAACATTTGGATTTTGAAATTCGGCCCAAAGGACCACTCGTTACCCTGCATCTACTAAGTAAATATTTGATTATTCTGCATCTACTGAGTTATACATAGAAGTGGATTAGGTAAAATTATGTATCTACGATTTACTTTAGTCAATACTCATACCGTCAAATGGAATGGAAAAAGGTATTTTCTAAACACAGTAAGTACAAATTTCATAAATATTACAACACAGGTAATTACAACATAACAATACATTAAAGTGTGTAGGTACCTAATTATTATGTTTCTAACTACAACATAATTATGGTACATTTTAAATTAGACTTCCTATACAAAAGTACAATTTACAATGCACGTTTTCTTTGCTGGAGCACCTACATTTTTTATGTTGCCTACAAGGGCTGTTTACAGCTAAACTGGGCTCGGGGCTAACTCTAACAATGGGAGCCTTCCTTGCTTTTTTTTTTTTTATTAGGTACAATCAAGTAGTATTTTAGCTGAATTAGTAGCTCCTAGCTCCTGTCTCCTGCATGTCTTTGAAGTATAAGTACATCATTCAATGAATTGAAGAGTGTGGCGAAGAACAGAAATGAGTGGCTTCACACCTTCACAGACATCAAGATATTGAAGATGATAAGCTCCTGGCCACCGGCCCCCCTCGAGAGCCCTGGCCCCCGGGCCAATGGGACCGTCAAAAATTCGAATTTCCCGCCAACTTTACACGCAAAAAGGCCGACGATGGCCTACGATGGCCCTGTTCATAACCACGGCCTAAAGGTGTGTCCACAGTTGACGGGCCATCGATTGACTATGTTTGGACACACCTACTGAAAGCTTTTAAGCGAGGAAGGCCTACCCAATGTAGGCCTTCCGAGGAAGGGGAAGTGTTGCTCCCCTATTCTCCATGCAAGCTTCGCCACTGGTATTTTGACCTGCATTTATTATTTACAGAGGTGTAGGTTCACTTCGACTGAAACTTAGTGGGAGGAAGATAAGTGTGTTTACTTTTCCGTCGGATTAGCGGACAGCTCTACTTAGCTTTCAGTGGGAGTGGGGATAGTGGGTATCTACTGTGGGTGTTTCTTTTTAATTGAAAAACCCCCTCTTCTTCTTCTTCTTCTTCTCCTCCTCCTCCTTCTTCTTATTCTTGTTATTCTTCTCCTTCTTCTTGTTCTTCTTCTTGTTCTTGTTCTTCTTCTCCTCCTTCTTCTTTCTTCTTTCTCATTATTTTCGTGCAGAGGATGGCGTAGTGGTCAAGACGCTCGCCTGGTAATCAGGATGAGATGCCAGATGTTAATGCCAGGTGAGTAATGGTATTTTATCCTCAATATTGTTTGAGGATTTGACCGCAATAATAAATTATAGTAGTGGTCTACTACTTGTTTCAAGACACTTTGCAATTCGAAATTCGAATAGTCTTTCTGCCAGGGGCAAGAGCACACTGAATGCTCTATTGCCCAAGGAATCACTGAAGTTAAACAACGTTCTGACTAGTTTGTAGCAGGACGGGTGACCTTCTGGGACGAAACGTGCTGCTGTGAGTTTTTTTTTTCTGCCTGTTGCCTGGATTTTACAAAAGCAAAATTGATACAAAACAACCCCTATGTGTACAATTTTACTTACTCAGCAATTTTATTACTGAATGTTCTAACTACCCCTATCCGTACCTCCGACCTACCTACAGGCTACAGGTCCCTAGTTATCATTCTATCTCTTTTATATTGAATTTCTCTTTTTCCCTCTTTTTCTATTACCTATTATAGTTCATCCAGATCAATGTGACAGCAATGAGTCATGAACCCAAAATGAAGGAACCAATCAGATTGCAGAAAATCCTTACATTGTTGCAATTGAGGTAAAGGTCTGCGGTATTGGAATCATTGGAGGTCATCAAATTTTTTCGAGCCGAACCGGGAATCAAACCACTAACTCCTGGACAGTCAGTCTGCTCTTACCTTAATATCACAATAATGCCATCGAACACGTTGAATCCGTTGCTGATGTACCCGAATGGATTCCAGAACAGGTAAGGTGGATATCGCCTTACCTGACTTTGTTTCACTGTCGCAGGAAGCACTGTGCAATATAGCTTCCCCTTTTAAAGATTCTCTACCATTGCACATGTGACATGCTTGGCAACAATGCCTATTTTTTTGCTGTCACATTGATCTGGACACACTATATAGATTATAGTGTGTCCAGATCAATGTCCCATTCACAATCCCGTTTGTTCCCCTCTTTTTCTCTTTCTATTTCTCTTTCTCGTCTTTTCTCTCCCTTCTTTCTCTTTCAATATTTTTCTAACTGCCTTTCTCTATCTCTCTTTCTCAGTTCTCTTCTTCTTTCTGTTTCCTCTATCCCTATTAGTTTACTGATAGATTGAAGATTCTGTAACTTTGTGAAGGTCCATCTTGACTAGGTAGGTTGAAATGACAAACGTATACTTCTTCACTATTTTTAAAAAATAAACAGGATAGGAGAAAGCCAGCCGTTGCGACAGCTCTAACCTTATCTACTTAGGATAAAGTTCGCCCCGGGCGAAAATGTAACCAGCATCCTAGCACCTACAAAGAAGGCCAGCTAACTGCCTACATCCCAAGCTAACTAGGCTGGGACATTGGGGATTCCAGGACCAGTTCTGTAAAATGTTCCATAAAATCAGCATACGCCATAATACTTAGTGAAAGCGTGTGACTGCATGTTATTTCTTAAATCGGTACTTGTGCAGAAGTCAAGTCCGTGGAATATTGCTACCAAAGGAAATGGCACAAACGAGCAGTGACCAGTGTTAATATAGGGTTAGGTTAAACGCAAGAAATAGTTTTCACACTTAGAGCAGTGATTAGTGTTATTATAGGGTTAGGTTAAATCCAAAAAGGAGCTTTTCTTTTCCACGGACGTGACTTCTGCATAATTACCCTTAAATCTAATATCTAACTCAAGGTATAACTAATTAGATAGCTAATCACCATCACATCTTACCTGGTTATGATACTCAATGCCCATGCTCAGCGTATTGATAAGGATGGCCAGGAGAATCCCCTGTTGAAAGTACTTGTGGTTTACCATGACCTTGATGCCTTGCCGGGCTAGGTGGCAGAGGTTCATGAAGCATTGTATGACGGTGGGGCGAGGGTTGGGCAATTCGGTGATGCCGTGCTGGCGATAGTCTGGCTGTTTGTCCGCCCACTGGTCTCCTCCACCTCCGTGTTCCTGTGAGGAAGACACGGTAAGCGAGCAGTTTTCAGACTATTTAGAGGGTAAGGTTCAGACAATATCAATAGAACTCAACACGCCAAGTACGGTTTCCTAGCGACTAGTTTTTTGTGCCGATGCGATGCCATGATCAACTACGCCCAAGATATACACTGGGTAGGAAAACACTTCCATAACTTCCATTTAATGTTTGGGAAAGCGTGAGTGTCGTTAAACGCTCAGTTCAAGTTGACTTCGGCATAAAAAGCAAGTCGGTAGAAAACCTACCTTGACGCAGTTTGACTCCGTGACAGATAATTATTTACCAGATGCGATGCCATGATCAACTACGCCCAAGATATACACTGGGTAGGAAAACACTTCCATAACTTCCATTTAATGTTTGGGAAAGCGTGAATGTCGTTAAACGCTCGGCTCAAGTTGACTTCGGCATAAAAAGCAAGTCGGTAGAAAACCTACCTTGACGCAGTTTGACTCCGTGACATACTTCATGAAGTTGTGCATATTCCAATCAATTATATTGCTCTTTTTTATGGAGTTTATCATTAGATTGATTCCAAGTGTATATCTCAGAAGTGAGTAGATTGATTCTAAGTGTATGCGTCCTTAATGTCCTTACTGATGTCCTCAGAGGAATTTAACTCTTTTCTGAATTGCCTTTTAACAAAGTTTTGCAAAGTGTTACTCTCTTGTGTTGCTCTTGGGAGTTCTATTTTACGAGGCACAGAGTGTGAACAGTGTTTCTTTTTAGCTCTTTTCAGATCTGGAAAGTTTTCTTTCAAAGGTTTCCTCAGACATTCACAGCTATTTTCTCTCTTCATCTTCTTTTTGTGGAGTTTTCTTCTTTTCTATTCTTCATCTTTTTGTTTGGTTTTCTTCTCCTCCTCCTACGTCTTCTATTCTTCCTCCTCCTTGAACTATTCTTAGTCTTCTCCTTTCAATTCCTTCTTCTTCTTCTTCTTCTTCTCTTTAATCTTTTCTTCTTACTTTTCCTTATCTTCTCTTGTTCTTCCTTTTCTTGTTATTCTTCTTCTTCTTCTCCATCGTCTTTTCTTCCTTTTCATTTTCTCAATTCTTATCCGCCTCCTCTTTTTCTATCCACTTTCATGTCATTGAAACTGAGGAGGCTTTTTTTTAGTTCTTTATTCTATGGGGGGGTGAATTTGAATTAATTTGAATAAATGAAAAGAGTAGTGTGGGTGTGTGGATGTTTTTACTGCAAGTTTCAATGAGTTTTATGAATGGGCCTGAATTACTTGTATAACTGTTTGAGAAAGAAACGAGGTTTCATACATTGATAGTAACATAGACATTGAATTACTTGTAGCGGTTGGAGGAAGAAACGAGATTTCATACATTGACAGTAACATAGACATTGCACTCAAAGAAGAACTGGAATATTTACATTGGAGCTTTGTTGACTACAACATAATTATGGTACATTTTAAATTAGACTTCCTATACAAAACTACAATTTACAATGCACGTTTTCTTTGCTGGAGCACCTAGATTTTTTATGTTGCCTACAAGGGCTGTTTACAGCTAAACTGGGCTCGGGGCTAACTCTAACAATGGGAGCCTTCCTTGCGACATTTTTTTTATTTAATTACAATCAAGTAGTATTTTAGCTGAATTAGTAGCTCCTAGCTCCTGGCTCCTGCATGTCTTTGAAGTATTGTACATCATTCAATGAATTGAAGAGTGTGGCGAAGAACAGAAATGAGTGGCTTCCCACCTTCACAGACATCAAGATATTGAAGATGATAAGCTCCTGGCCCCCGGCCCCCCTCGAGAGCCCTGGCCCCCGGGCCAATGGGACCGAATGACGCCCCTGACCGAATGAAGCCCCTACAATATACATGTATAGGTACATAGGTATAAATAAATAGCTATAAGTACATAGGTACAAATGAATCATAGTTTCAACAGGTTTACGTGCTACGTTTACATTAGTAGTTAAGAAATTATAGGGGGTTGTGTCAAAGGTTGGTACGTTCTGTAATGTTGGAACAAGAGGAAGGGATTTACGTCAAGAGTGTGAGGGTGTATATAGGAATTGGGATTTAGCTGTGAGGACAAGAGCTATAAAGGTGTGTCCACAGTTGACGGGCCATCGATCGACGGCCGGTCGACTATGTTTGGACACACCTACTGAAAGCTTTTAAGCGAGGAAGGCCTACATTGGGTCTTCCTGTACGGGGATATGGGTAGAACGAGAAGAAGAAGAAGAAGAAGAAGAAGAAGAAGAAGAAGAAGAAGAAGAAGGAGAAGAAGACGAAGAAGGAGAAGAAGACGAATAAGAAGAAGAAGAAGAAGAAGAAGAAGAAACTGAAGTATAAACTATAAAGTTGCGCGATTTTGGACGTGCCGGAAATCCAGCAGAATCACAAAATGAACTCCGTCCATTTCAGATTTTGCTACTTGGGCCAACCACTCACTGAAAACGTTCGTCTGTCAGGTCCACCTGATACCTGATGAGCACACACACTATCAGGCAGACTTGACAGGCGGACCTGATCATCTGGACCTGTCCGGTCAACCTGATAGTGAATGGCTGGCCTTAGGTAAGATGAGTTTTGGATTAGCTTCAGTCTATTTGGAAGGAAAGATTATTTTACGTGGGTGTATTTTCTTGTGGCTTGTCGTCAGATTTTCTAAAGGGGAAGCTATAAACTTGAGACTGGTATTGACTTGGTTCGTAGTCCCAACCATAAATAAAGCACTGTTTATATACTGACACCTACATATACCAATACCAATAAACCCAAATAGAGTATGTCGATCTGCTGGTGATCTTAGAAACCAGGTTGAATAAAATCACTTCCTATTTTCGGTGTGTAAGTAGGGAGAGTTATTCCCTTTTGGAAATTGAAATCTTCTTATTCAATGGTTGGGATTGCGCTAGACCGCGGGTTCGACTAAAATCGATGAAAGAAAGAGGATAGATTAGGAGAAAGCCAGCCGTTCCGAGAACGAATGTTTCCTATTTTGGATTAGGTTCGCCCCAAGAGAGATTTGAACCCACACAATAATATCTGCTACAATTACTAATAACAGTAGAAGGAAATTATAGTTAGACATCGCAGTCCAAGATAAAACAATAAAATCGAGACATTTATAGAGAAACATTTAAGAGGATTATAAACATTTATAATATCTACATATAAAACATTTATAAGGGACCTAGACTACATAGTTTTTAAGTCCACCAGAAACTAGAAATGCTATAAAATCCGCTAAATCCTTTTTCTATACGACTAGAATTTGCCCAGGGACCGAGGGATATTTTCATTTGTCTACTTTTGTATTCTGAAAAGGTAACCCTATCCTTAATTGCAAACACTATAATTAAAAACATTACTTTGGACTCTTTGGAAAAAGGGAGAGAAAGGACACAGAGGGAAAAAGAGGGAGGAAGGGAAAGAGAAAAAGGAAAAAAGAAATAGAAAAGGAGAGGGAAAGGGAGATAAATAAATGAAAAAAAGGGACTAAGGAAAGAGGAGGGAAAGAGAAAAGGGATAGAAAGACTAAAGGGAAAAAGCGAAAGAGGGAAGAAAAGGGAATATATGGAAAGAGTGGAGGTAGGAAACACTAAAAACGACTTTCTTTCCCCTATAGTTGTATTGAAAATTATGGAGGAGAGAAAAAAAACCCTCAAACTACCGAGTATACTTATAGCTCTTAATGAGTTCTTAACCTACAAAAAAGAATTAAATTAAAAAGGAAGAGAAAATATTCGACTCTTCAATGTGAAAGTCCGATAATGGAGGGGGAAATTATGAAGGGGATAAGAAAAAGGGAACGAGGTGAAAGAAAGAGAGGAGAAACAAGAAAAACAAGAAGAAAAGGAATAAGAAGAGGAAACAAAGAACAAAGAATAAGAACGATGAAAAGAAGAAGAAAAAGAAGAAGAAGGAGAAGAAGACAAAGTACGTATGTAGGTACCTTAATAATAAATAATTCTTCTTCCTCTTCTTCTTCTTCTTCTTCTTCTTCTTCTTCTTCTTCTTCTTCTTCTCCCTTCTTCTTCCTTTTTCCTCCTCTTCTTCTTCTTCTTCCTTCTTCCTCTTCCTCCTCTTCTCCTTCTCTCTATTGTAGGGTCACAGGGTTCAAAAAATTTCGCTGAGGCTCCAGAGGTCGAATTTTTTTGAGAGACGCCTTTTGAGAGTCATTGTCAGTTGAACAGAAATTTGACTGTAGTAGAAATTGCTGACATTTTATTGTTGTTCGAGTGTGTCGTTTTGCTGATACAACTAAATATTTTGATTTTGAATTTTTTGAATAAGTTTATTTCGAATATTCTTCATTCACTGTGCCTACGAGCTACATACGTTGCTTTTGGACTTTCCTACATTCACCTGTAAGACATTACATTATTAAGAAACTTTTTAAAGTTGGTTCTGCTATTTCTCAGCTCCCCACCTTTATTCTCTACTACTATACCGGGGTAGAGTGGATTGGAACACATCACATCCCTTCAGGCACATTCCATTTGTCAGGGGTCTACATAGATTTAGCTTGCCCTTGGGATCAATTTACTTTTAATAAGAAACCAATTACTGATGAACATTTTTAATGAAACAATAAGTAGAAATCTAGGACAAACAGTCTTTTGACTGATTGGACAAACAGTCAAAAACTTGTCTCAGAATCAAAGGATCTGTCAAGGTCGAGGTTTGGTTCACAACACCTGCCATCATTGGAGCCCAAAAGCTGAACCAAATCCACATTTGTGAAGCCCAACTACTTCATCTTTGGAGTCCCAATTACTTCATCTTTGGAGTCCCCACAACTTTTCAGTTATGAAACCCGACAATTTCCACCCTGAACAACAAAAGTCGCTGTCACTATAGGTATGTTACCTATCACCTATCGTACCTATGTACATATCGTACCTATGTTACTGATGAACATTTTTAATGAAACAATAAGTAGAAATCTAGGACAAACAGTCTTTTGACTGATTGGACAAACAGTCAAAAACTTGTGTCAGAATCAAAGGATCTGTCAAGGTCGAGGTTTGGTTCACAACACCTGCCATCTTAGGAACCCAACAACTGGACCAAATCCACAATTGTGGAGCCCAACTACTTCATCTTTGGAGTCCCAATTACTTCATCTTAGGACTCCCAGTTATGAAGCCCGACAATTTCCACCCTGAACAACAAAAGACGCTGTCACTCGTTCAGAAACTTCAAGATGACGAGAAGGGTGGAAAATAATCTTTTCAAGAAGAAATGAAATCCTTTCAAAACTTTCTGGACCAGATCCAAATTTTTCGACGAGGCTGCGCCAATTATTCCCGGGAAAAATTAAACGAGATGTCAATGAAGACTTATTAGAAGAACTACTGACAGCATGTACAATGGGTGGCAGGGCCGTCTAAAGCGGGCTCAGCTGGTGCTCTTTGCCTGGGACCGCTAAGGTTCCTCAATGAAGGTCCGGAACCAGTAGTTTTGCCTCAAGACTCGTAAACCCATCATACACGGTGAAGTTGTAAAGGTTACGAGTATTTCTCAAAGTGTGTATAATATGTCATCAATATGGACCTCAACAAGAACAAGTTTTTGCAACCAAAATTAGCGTCCGGTTAACTGAACTCTTTAACGTTATTTGACGAAAACTCGTTTCTGCATATGCGCAGAATCGAGTTTTCCTAAAAGTTGGGTTGATTTTACGAATCTACTTTATACATAGGTAGTATGTAGTTGTAGGTAAAAGTTCTTACAAGGAGGTATCCACATTGTTGGATTTAACCCCAGCACCCGGTTGACTGTAAACAGCCCTGATGTGAGGATATCACACAAGGGACAAGGGGGGGGGGAATGTTTGCTTAGAAATCCAATATTTTAATACTCTCTTCCTTCCTCCTCTTCCCTCCTGTCCACTCTACCTTCCTCTCCATTCCGCCTTTCTTTGAATTCTCCTCTTCTTTTCTTTCCTTTCCCCTCTTCCCTCCTTTCTTCTCATTTCCATTCGGGAATAGAAGGACGTAAGAACAGTCAAAAGGATCTCATTTCGCACAAAACCTGTCAAGTTTTACATTCAATTTCCTGACAGCCCTCGTGTTTGTGAGGAGCGGTGGAGACTTTGTCACTCCTCTGGGAGATTTAAGGTGAAATTTGAGCTCTACAATTTTCTTAGCAGCATGTTTTCCTATTCCCATGATTTGAAGATATCTCTTTGTAGATCGAAATATTACTTATTATTCTTGATTGTTTTGGACGGATCTTTTAAGTCAGCCACTCACTATCAGGTGGACCTGATCAGGTGTACCTGTCAGGTCTACCTGATAGTGAGTGGATGGCCTTAGAAAATAAGATGTCTCAGCTCACCTCAGGAAAGATTGGTCCTATTTTTCTTGGTGTTCCGATCATTTAGTTAAAAAAGCTCATTTTAGTGTTTAGTTTAAAAGTAAAAAAAGCTTAGGTTTATAGGAATAATTCTCAAGTCTTAACCCTTACCGGCATGCAGGTCATTATTTTGACACCTCAAATCGAACACAGGTACTCCAGGTTGTGGGGCAGGGGGCGGACCAGGAACACTTTGGGCATACTTCTCTTCTCGTTTCAGCTGTCTCTGATATTTGTACAGGCGATACTTCTTGATGAGACGGCGTTTACTCCGCCTGTATAAGTGAGCCACGTATCTGAAAATTAGACAAGAGATTCAAAGGGTTGATAATACACGACACGGCGATAGTATCAGATTTTGAAAATCCTTGTCTTCGAAGGTGTGTCCACACTCCACACATAGTTGACCGGCCATGGATCGACTGAAACGTCCACACTCTCTCGACAACATAGATTCACCTCGTCGATCGATAGCCGGTCGACTATGCGTGGACACACCTTGACAATTTCGAGCCCTATTTTTCTTTCCCAATTTTCCCTCTTTTAAAGCTCGTTTCTCCTCTTTTGGTCTGATAGCGCGACCATGTTGACTGCCACGGGACGTGTAATTGGTTATCTGAAAGAGGAGCCTAGGAGTGAAATTTCACTATTTGTTTGATGAAAAAATTTCAAGGATTGAAGAGTCTGTCTCTCATTTATATTGAAAGATGTTTTCATTTTCATACATGGGGTGCTTGTGGGCAAACACTAAACGCCATAGAATATGCTTGAAAATCGACCTCAGCGTTCAGTTTCCCGAAAGGAAATACACCTTTACTATTTTCAGTGTTGATAAATATGTGCCTAGGTACATAAATACCCTATCCTGTCTTCCTTCTCTCTTCGATTTCGGGACGATAAGACCCTAGCAGTTACAGTTCCCTCTGTCAAACCTCTTAAAAAAATATAAAGTAGGAAATTAATTTTAATGAGAATGAAGGTAGAAACACACTATCACTTCACGTCACGTGATGGTTAGTGTGTTTGTACCTTAAGTCGTTAGGAACAATCTTATTAAGCACATACACTGTTTGTTACAAGTTTATATTAAATTTAAAGTTGGGCTTTTAAGTTTCAAGTTTGCTTTGGGTAAAGTGGTAAACACATAACAGTTTACTCTTTTGTATTTTTGGAGAAGGTTGTTTTGCAAAGTTTTCACCCAACTAAAGTGCTCCTGCTTTTCTATTGCCTCTTTCATTTTTGTTAGCTCCTCTACTTTGGTCCTTTGGGTTGGATGGACGCTTTTGAAATGTTCCTTTTCAAAAAGTTCCATGAGTTTCGGTTGTTGGACTTTGGGTGACCCTTTTTTTTGTGAATAGAAATATTGGCTTTCCTGCCATTCTTGTTGTTCTTTTCAAAACTGTTTGTCCTCCTAGACACGTGCTAGTCTGTCTGTCTTTCTTCTCTCTCTCTCTCTCTCTCTCTCTCTCTCTTTCTTTTCCTCATCGCTCTTTGTTTCTTTTCTGAACTTGTCCTTCAATCTATTGTTTCTCTTTCTACCTCTGCCCTATGTACAGGTCCTTTAACATCTCTTTCTTTCTATCTTCTTTTGTCTCATCCGTTCTCTCTCTATTCTATGCATCCGTCTTTCAATCTCTCTATCCTTTTCCCTCCCTCCCTCCTTTTCTCATCTCTCTCCTCTCTCTCCAACTCCTGTCTTCCTGTGTACCTGTGTCGTTCAAATATAAAGTTTTCTCTCCCTCTCTCTTTTGATATAACTCCATTCAATTCCCTCATTGTATCTAATATCAGATCTATCCTTCAATCTCTCTCTCTCTCTCTCTCCTCTCCTCTCCTTTTCCATCTTTTCGGATGAAATATTCGGTTTCAATCTCTCTCTATATCTCTCTCTCTCTCTCTCTCTCTCTCTCGCTCCCTCTCTCTCTCTCTCCTCCCTCCCTCTAATATCCTGTAATGGAATGCTAGGGGGATTTCTTATGATGAAATTAATTAATTGATAAGTCATCACTTTTGTTCTTGTTCAGGGGATTGTGATTTCCACTTGAGGGGAAGAAATTTGTTTGTCAGAGGAGGGGAGGAAGGAAGAGAGAGAGAGAGAATTCCCTAGTGGTTCTTTAGTTTGAAATCTCTCTTTCTTCTCTCCTTATTTACATTGTCCTTGTCTATTTTAAACTTTAAAGAAAGAGAATGATAGAATCAGAGGGGGAGGGAGATAGATACCTAGAGACAGAGATAGAGAGAAAGAGAGAGAGAACGTCTTGAAAGCAAGTTACGTACTTATAGTTGAAAGTTTATCATCCCTTAACAATTTTGTCAGACTTTGTAATACCACTCGTTACCCTGCATCTACTAAGCAAATATTTGATTATTCTGCATCTACTGAGTTATACATAGAAGTGGATTAGGTAAAATTATGTACCTACAATTTACTTTAGTTCTCACAATACTCATACCGTCAAATGGAAAAAAAGGTATTTTCTAAACACAGTAAGTACAAATTTCATAAATATTACAACACGGGTAAAAGCTAACTAGACTGGCTCTTCTTCTTTGGCTATGGTGTGAACACAGCTTTAGATACTTTTACTGTTCCCGGACCGATAAATAATACTTTTTTACTTAAGTTATATATAAAAATGGATTATATATAAAAATGGATACTTTATATATAACTTAAGTAAAAAAGTATTTACAAAGGATGTCAAAATTAAATAAATTAATTAATAACACGGGTAATTACAACATAACAATACATTAAAGTAGGTACCTAATTATTATGTTTCTAACTACAACATAATTATGGTACATTTTAAATTAGACTTCCTATACAAAACTACAATTTACAATGCACGTTTTCTTTGCTGGAGCACCTACATTTTTGATGTTGCCTACAAGGGCTGTTTACAGCTAAACCGGGCTCGGGGCTAACTCTAACAATGGAGGCCTTCCTTGGGACATTTTTTTTTTTTTAATTACAATCAAGTAGTACCTATTTTAGCTGAATTAGGAGCTCCTAGCTCCTGTCTCCTGCATGTCTTTGAAGTATTATAATTGTACATCATTCAATGAATTATTGAAGAGTGTGGCGAAGAACAGAAATGAGTGGCTTCCCACCTTCACAGACATTAAGATATTGGAGATGATAAGCTCCTGGCCACCGGCCCCCTCGAGAGCCCTGGACTCGGGGCCAATGGGACCGAATGAAGCCCCTGACCGAATGAAGGCCCTACAGTATATAGGTACATAGGTATAAATAAATAGCTATAAGTACATAGGTATAAATGAATCATAGTTTCAACAGGTTTACGTGCTACGTTTACATTAGTAGTTTAGAAATTATAGGGGGTTGTGTCAAAGGTTGGTACGTTTTGTAATGTTGGAACGAGAGGAAGGGGTTTATGTCAAGAGTGTGAGGGTGTATAGGAATTGGGATTTAGCTGTGAGGACAAGAGCAACAGGTTTACGTGCTACGTTTACATTAGTAGTTTAGAAATTATAGGGGGTTGTGTCAAAGGTTGGTACGTTTTGTAATGTTGGAACAAGAGGAAGGGCTGGAAGGGGTTTATGTAAAGAGTGTGAGGGTGTATAGGAATCAGGATTTAGCTGTGAGGACAAGAGCTATAAAGGTGTGTCCACAGTTGACGGGCCATCGATCGACGGCCGGTCGACTGTGTTTGGACACACCTACTGAAAGCTTTTTAAGCGAGGAAGGCCTACATTGGGTCTTCTTGTACGGGGATATGGGTAGAACGAGAAGAAGAAGGAGAAGAAGAAGAAGAATTGAATTGAATTGAATTGAATCATGGTGACATTTTATTTTTACAATTAATAATAAACATAATACATCTCCTAAGCTAATAAGACAACTTCTTTGGAGATGGTTTTTCCTCTTCTTGTGTTCTTATTATTGCTCGTTGATTTTTAGGTATGTTGTTCTGTAAGAAAGAAGTAAGTAAGAAGTAAGAAGAAGAAGAAGGAAAAGAAGACGAAGAAGAAGGAGAAGAAGACGAAGAAGAAGAAGACGAAGAAGAAGAAGAAGAAACTGAAGTATACACGATAAAGTGGCGCGAAGGAAAGATTATTTTACGTGGGTGTATTTTGCAGTGGCGTGTCGTGAGATTTTCAAAAGGGGAAGCTATAACCTTGAGACTGGTATTGACTTGGTTCGTAATCCCAACCATAAATAAAGCACTGTTTCCAATACCAATAAACCCCAATAGAGTATGTCGATTAGGTAATGGTTGGGTTGTATAAAGAGAAAAAGAGTTGAAACTGTATCAAATGGCTTCTCTCTAACAAAGGGCACCAAGGAAGAAATAGTCTTGTATCTGCACAAAGAGGTCATTGAGAGTTTCGATGTGGAAAATGAAAGAAAGAAGGAAGAAGAAGAAGAAGAAGAAGAAACTGAAACTGGTTGACAAAGTAAAAGGACTATGATGAACATAGAAGATTGGATAAGTGGTTCAAGGACAAGAATGGGGACGGATTGCCGATGAGGCCATAGTTCACGAGAGCGGTTTAGGCAGTCTGTGTTTGTAGGAGTCCACAGCGGAGAACCGACCATCGACCATATAGCCCAGTACCTACCCAAGAGAAAATGCTAATGTATATACGTAGAAGTGTCCTCAACGGAGCATTGACCATAGTACCGACCTTCGCAGAGGATCAAGAAATTAAGCTGTGCATTTTTTTCTGCGATGGTCTCGGCGAGAGTAAATGGTCCATGATCAATGGTCGCCGTTGTGATGGCGAACTTACGGAATATAATCTCGTGAATTTGTATATGTAGAAGTGTCCTCAACGGAGCATTGACCATAGTACCAACCTTCGCAGAAGATCAAGAAATTAAGCTGTGCATTTTTTCTGCGATGGTCTCGGCGAGAGTAAATGGTCCATGATATATGGTCGCCGTTGTGGCGGCGAACTTACGGAATATTATCTATGATACTGAACTCGGAACCTACCGAAAATCACGCAAAAGTTATCTTACCTGATTGTCGAGATGAGGCGGGAGCCAAATGTTCCCGTCGCCCGCCTGAGTCATCTTCTCACTCGAGCAGACATTCCGATTGTCCGGGAGAGACGCGCTCCCCGCGTGAAGTGCCGAGTCTTTCCCCTCTCCTACTCCTGCTCCCGCGGCAGAGCTCGCCATCCCGGCCAGACTTCCGTTGGGCCCGTGGCTTCCATTCACCGCGAGGCCGTTGTTGCTCCCGGTCGAGTTGGACCGGAGTAGGATGACGTCGCTGAACATCACGCTGGAGCGGCGTCGACCCATGCTGGGCGGGGAGAGAAGGGAGCTGGCCGACTTCTGAAAGTGGAGATGATTTGTGCGCCATAAATCGTCATGGTCCTAATCATCAAATCCCAAAAAGGTTTAATGGAAGTACTTTTTTGATTGGTTGAATTTAAGATGGATACGAGATACGCATAGAAACAAAAAAAAAAAAAAAAAAAAAAAAAACT
>NW_007377806.1:146721-164650 GCF_000475195.1 Diaphorina citri | reverse complement strand
GAAAAAAAAAAAGATACAAGGGCATCAAGATTCGGTGCACATGAAGAGAAGGTAAGACGAGGGTTAGGTAGAGAACAAAATCCTAATGAATATTTCGAGAGATCCAAAACCCCAAATGACAGAGATGTCGGGTTTAATATGGTAAAGAGGAGACGAACAAAAAGGAAAAGAAAGGGAGAATAATAGGGAGGAGAACAGGGAGAAAATAAAGAAGGAGTAGGAGGAGGAGGAGGAGGAGTAAAAAGGAGATAAACAAGAGGATGAGAGTGGAGGCCCATTATAGGCTCGAAGGTCTTTAGCTGTCATCCTGTCAATAACTTCTTTTTACTTCCCTTCTTCCTTCCTTCCCCATTTTCTCTCCCATCTCCTTTTCTTTGTTCTGGCAAGTCCCAACATACTTCCTTTGTGTTCCATTTCTCATTCCTCTCCTTCCTATTCATGTATGCCCCCTTTCTTTCCTCTTCCCCCTCCCCCCGTCTTTTTCCTTCCCAGTTTCTTCCTTTCCATCATTCTCTTAAATTCCCCCTTGCCTTCTTCTTCCTCCTATTGGTTCTTTCCTTTCAATCCTTCCTCTTGTCCCTTTTCCTCTTTTTCTTTCCTCTCCAGTTTCTTCCTTTCCCTCCACTTTTTCTTCTCTTCATTTTCTCTGTCTATACCTCTTGTTGCTCGTTCCACTTTCCTTGTACAGTATTTCCCCCCTTCTACTTCTCTCTTTCTCAACTTCCCTTTCTCTCTCTCTCTCTCTCTCTCTCACTCACTCACGCACTCACTCACTCACTCACTCAGTCTCTCTCTCACTCACTCACTCACTCACTCACTCACTCACTCACTCACTCACTCACTCACTCACTCACTCACTCACTCACTCACTCACCCACTCACTCTCTCTCTCTCTCTCTCACTCTCTCTCTCTCTGTGTGTGTGTCTCTCTCTCTCTTTCCTCTCTCTCTCTCTCTCTCTCTCTGCGTACTCTCTAACTTCTTATCCCTTTTCTCCCTCCCTTGTCCTTTCCATTATTTCTCCCTCACGTCTCTTTTCACTGCTCCTCTGGTGGTGTATTTTTTTGCTGTTCAAATATTCATATTCAAAGGCCTCAACTCCAATCAATGTCATTCAGGAGGCTGTAGGCCTTTGTCAATCATTTCATAATATTTCATATCAGATAATGATTTTTTCTCTCCGGCCCTCAATTTTCTTCTTCCTCCTCTTCTTCTTCCTTCTTCTTCCTCCTCTTCTTCCTTCTTCTTCTTCTCTCTTCTGTAGGGTCACAGGGTTCAAAAATTTCGCTGAGGGTCGAGAGGTCGAAGGTTTTTGAGAGAGGTTGTATGTCATTGTCAGTTGAACAGAAATTTGACTGTAGTAGAAATTGCTGACATTTTATTGTTGTACGAGTATGTCATTTTGCTGACACAACTAAATATTATGATATTGAATTTTTTAAATAAGTTTAAAGTGAAAACAGGTGACGTCGCGCGACATTGTCGCGCGATTTTGTCGCACGACAGAGGTCGCGTTGGTGGAAATCCACCTTTAGGCGAGTATTTTCGAGTATGTCTGTATGACTTCTGGTATTATTTCCATTTGTTTTCTATGTAGATAGATTACTTCTTCATCCCTATGTAACTATGTCTTGTATCTTTCTCTATTATTTCTGTCTACTTCTATGTTTCTCAGTACTTCTACTATATGGATGTTTGCTATTGTACTTACATTTCCCGGCGCCTATCTATCTGCAGTTTTGCTATAGTAGCAGTATTTCTCTTTTTAATTCTTCCTCTTCCTCCTTCTTTATCCCTATGTATCTTTCTCTATTATTTCTGTCTACTTCTATGTTTCTGAGTACTTCTACTATATGTATGTTTGCTATTGTACTTACATTTCCCGGCGCCTATCTATCTGCAGTTTTGCTATAGTAGCAGTATTTCTCCTTTTAATTCTTCTTCTTCCTCCTCCTCCTCCTCCTCCTCTTCTTCTTCTTCTTCTTCTTCGTCATATTCTTCTTGATATTTTTCCTGTTCCACTTTTTCTCCGGTTTCCAGCTATCATTTTGCCATAAAGAATTATATGATTGTTCATTTCATTTTCCACTTCTTCACATGCTTCTTTCTTCTCCTACTCTTCGTCCTCTTTTTCTTCTTCACTTACTTCCTCTTTATTCTTGTTCTTCTTCTTCTTCTCCATTTTGCCATAAAGAATTATATGATTGTTCATTTCATTTTCCACTTCTTCACATGCTTCTTTCTTCTCCTACTTTTCGTCCTCTTTTCTTCTTCACTTATTTCCTCTTTATTCTTGTTCTTCTTCTTCTTCTTTTCCTCCTTCTTCTCTTTCTTCTTCTTCTTCTCCTCTTTCCTTTTTATTGTTGTCGTAGAGTGTTCACTGCACAGAAGATTTAATTTCTCATCGTCTTTCTCTTGTGCATTGCTCACACATTTTTATTCGCCACCGTCTACATCCAGTCTAGACTTTGCAGTCTTGTTCGGATTTTAATGAGTAAGCTTTTCGCTTGTTACAGTTTGTTGTCTTGGATTGGTTGGTAATTCTGAGTGAAGGATTTTGTAACATATTATGTTTTTCTTCAGAGTCTTGATGGATGACTTTGATTTTGTGAAGGTTCATGATATCATGATGAATAACATGATGAAAGAGTAGAGAAATGAAACTGCTGCAGGTAGATTCTGAGAAATTGTGTAAGTTCTCTGACAATTTTACTAAGTTCCTCAGATTTCTCGTTGAAGATGGTGTTTGACAAAGGCTTTTGAGGTTGGTACAAGAAAATAGTGTCCATTTCAGCAAAGTAAAAGTTTCTACTTACTTGACCATTTCAGCATAACAACTGTTGGGTTCCGAATTGTTAGTGGATGAGGTCAATGTGCTAGTGGAATGATATCGTGCCCTCTCCATCTTCATTCGCTCCATCTCTCTCTTCTTGGTTTCCGAGAATTGGGTTGCTATGACAACCAGGCATAGGTTGATCATGAAAAACGATCCAATCTGAAACAGAAAGATTCATGGTGGATTTCACAAATGACTTAATGAGAGATTTCACTGATGGGAGAATTTTTAATAATCTAAAGAAGAGTTATTAATAATCCAAAACTAGACTATTCAAGGGGAAAACAAAGTAGAAATTTGATTTAATGAGAATAAAAGTAGAAACACACTAGTATCACGTGACATGACGTGATAGTGTGTTTCTACCTTAAGTCGTTAGGAACAATCTCAAGCACATACACCGTTTGTTACAAGTTTATATTAAGTTTAAAGTTGGGCTTTTAAGTTTTCTTCGGGTAAAGTGGTAAACACAATGGTGTACTTTTGTATTTTTGGAGAAGGTTGTTTTGCAAAGTTTTCACCCAACTAAAGTGCTTCTGCTTTTCTATTGCCTCTTTCGTTTTTGTTAGCTCTTCTACTTCGGTCCTGTGGGTTGGATGGACGGTTTTGGAAATGTTCCTTTTCAAAAAGTTCCATGAGTTTCGGTTGTTGGACTTTGGGTGACCCTTTTTTTATGAATAGAACTATTGGCTTTCCTGCCATTCTTGTTGTTCTTTTGAAAAGTGTTTGTCCTCCTAGACACGTGCTAGTCTGTCTGTCTTTCGTCAGGTAATAAGATATCAAAGGTCAGGTAATAAGATATCAAAGGTCAGGCAATAAGATATCACAAATGTGGAAAGAAAAAGGTTTATAAAAGGTTCAGGAAAGGTTTCTTTCTAATAGGGCTTCATTTATAGCCATCAGGTAATCCAGGAAGATGTTGCAATTTCCGGTGCTGAAACGTGTGCTACCTTTATTTGATTCCTTATTTCTCTCTCTCTCTCTCTCTCTCTCTCAAGCGTGTGCTTCCTTTATTTTTTTTTTTTTTTCTCTCTCTCTCTCTCTCTCTCTCTCTCTCTCTCTCTCTCTCTCTCTCTCTCCCCCTTCTCTTACTTCTCTCTCTCTATCCCCCTTCTCTTACTTCTCTCTCTCTCTCCCCCTTCTCTTACCTCTCTCTCTCCCCCTTCTCTTACCTCTCTCTCTCTCTCCCCCTTCTCTTACCTGCTCTACACAAATTTCATTTGGATATAGGTAACATGAGTATGATTATTTTTTTTTTAACTTAGTTTTCGAACTCTATTGGTTGCAGTTCATTCAAAGAAGCTACAATACAGGCGATACTTCTTGATGAGACGGCGTTTACTCCGCCTGTATAAGTGAGCCACGTATCTGAAAATTAGACAAGAGATTCAAAGGGGTAATAATACACAGCACGGCGATAGTATCAGATTTTGTAAATCCTCGTCTTTGAAGGTGTGTCCACACCGGCCATCGATCGACTGAAACGTCCACACTCTCTCGACAACAGAGATTCACCTCGTCGATCCATGGCCGGTCGACTATGTGTGGACACACCTTGACAATTTTGAGCTCTATTTTTCTTTCCCAATTTTCACTCTTTTAAGGCTCGTTTCTCCTCTTTTGGTCTGATAGCGCGACCAGGTCGAATGCCACGGGACGTGTAATTGGTTATCTGAAAGATGGGCATCTGAGTGAAATTTCGCTATTTGTTTGATGAAAAAATTTCAAGGATTGAAGAGTCTGTCTCTCATTTGTATTGAAAGATGTTTTCATACAGGGAGTGCTTGTGGGCAAACACTGAACGCCATAGAATATGCTTGAAAATTGACCTCAGTGTTCAGTTGACCAATACACCTTTACTATTTTCAGTGTTGATAAATATGTGCCTAGGTACATAAATACTAAATAAATAAATTGATATACCTCATGAAAGTAGCTAAGGTCTTGACAACCTCTGAAATTATTGTTATATTCCGCCATATTGTAAATTGTAACATCCTTTTCACTAGGATAAAAGAAAAGGACGTTTCATTTTCCTTCGGGCAGTAGAAACAGAAGACAAGGTAATGTCTGAGTATGTTATTTTCCCTTCTGTTTTCTCTCTCCCCTCTATCTATCTCTCTCTTTCTATTCATAACCTATCATTAATTTTGTGTTCTGGTCAGCGTTTTGTAAAAAAAAAGTAATGAGAGAGAGAGAGAGGAGAGAAAGAGAGAGAGAGAGAGAGAGAGAGAGAGAGAGAGAGAGAGAGAGAGAGAGAGAGAGGGAGAGAACGGTAAATGAGTGTGGGGCAATTTTACCCTATGGCTAATGTACGTACAACCAAAGCCTCTTCGGTGAAAAAGTCCCTTTGGGGCCTCTGACACGATGTGGGACATTTCCTCTGTAAAAATTTTAACAAAAACTTCGTCAAAATCTGACAAATGAACATACTAGGACCAGCCACTCACTATCAGGTAGACCTGACGACAGGTACACATGATCAGATCTACCTGATAGTGTGTGTGCTCGTCAGGTATCAGGTCTACCTGATAGTGTGTGTGCTCGTCAGGTATCAGGTCTACCTGAGTTTCCCTTCTCCTTTGATACGATACATCCTTTCCTTTGCTTCCTAGCTTCCTTTGTCCTTGCTCTTGAACTATCTTCTTTTGTCTCTTCCCCTGTATCCTTTTTGTTCTTCCCTCTATCCTCCCTTTGCTCTTCTTCACTTGCGCGTCGCATCTGAGAACAGAACAAGTCGGACGATTTTTGGAAAAACTAAAAATCAACAGATAATAAACTAGTTTTGTGCTTGTACTCGTATGTGAAGAAATTTGAATCAAGCAAAACCGTACTCAAAAGATATACTTCGTAAAAGAACAGGGTCACTTTTGAAGCAAAATTTTACGGTATGTTCAGAATATTGTGAATATATTTACGGAAATTTTGGAATGTTGTGAATATTGTCATGAACACCGTTCACATTTGTAATGCATCTTTGAATTTCATCCTGTCATACGAGAACTGAAAGAAATCCTTTGCTAAGAGTCGATCCTTTCAGCGATTCGCTTTTGGTTGAAAGTTCACTGATGTTTTCATGTAAGTCCATCCTTCTAGGAATTTGTCCTTAGCCAAAAGTGAGAACTCTTTGATACCCAATATTATAATAATAAGTCAATCCTACCCACGATTTACCTTTATACGAAAGTTAGAGGTTACTAATGCTTACAGACTTGGTATTGAGATGAAACGAGGATTTTCCTATACGCATACTTAGCGAGGTGAACCTCGGATTGAACTCAATCCTGAGACAATCCACAGTGGTAAAACTCGACCTTAGCCTTTGATGAAAGTTATCCACGGTTCTTACTCAGCATCACCGCCTCGGTTTTTACCGTCAATAAAATGTAGAGCTTTCTCTTCCTCCCTTGTCCGTTCCCGTCTAACTAACTGGACACAAATTAGGTAGGTACAAAGGTATTCTTTAACCATGATCGAATAAACTACGGCTAAAAAATTCCCGGAGGGACGGGCCCTGCTTGTTACCGTCAATAAAATGTAGAGCTTTCTCTTCCTCCCTTGTCCGTTCCCGTCTAACTAACTGGAAGTGCACAGCACAATCTTTTACGACATCTGCGAAAGACATAAAAAGCCACATTTCCATCAAGGCTAAGGGAAAGCCTGTCCTCATCCCGCGTCCCCCTACCCGAAGCATCTTAGTTTGTCGCATACTCCCAACTCATATTTATTAGGATTGTCTTTACGAGTATGCTTTCGCTGAAATTGGGTTGAAGCACCAAATATTGGTACGTCCGGATCAGGTTGACTGTGCACAGCACAATCTTTTACGACATCTGCGAAAGACATAAAAAGCCACATTTCCATCAAGGCTAAGGGAAAGCCTGTCCTCATCTCGTCCCCCTACCCGAAGCATCTTACTTTGTCGCATACTCCCAACTCATATTTATTAGGATTGTCTTTACGAGTATGCTTTCGCTGAAGTCGGGTTAGAGCACCAAATATTGGTACGTCCTTGGATCAGATTGACTCGCATACTCCCAACTCATATTTATTAGGATTGTCTTTACGAGTATGCTTTCGCTGAAATTGGGTTGAAGCACCAAATATTGGTACGTCCTGGGATCAGGTTGACTGGATACAATTCCACTGTTTGGAGTCTCTTTGTGAAAGTACCTACTACTCTTTTTGTCGACCCTTGCCTCGGTCTCATCCACTTCTTGCCTCTTAGGTCAATCTGGGTGGTATTGTCATTTCGTGCAGAATCACAGATTCTTTCATCTATTTCATGAACTTCACTCCACAGTCGAAGGTCTGATTGTGGCCATATTGTGGATCTTTCAAGACTAATTTTCGCCAAATCCTAATCCACTGACGTCAGTTTTTTCAAATTTACATCAACAAGTCTTTACTTCCGTTGTTATCAAAAAAGCCATCAATTTGTCATCTTCGATCAATCTGCAAGTTGAACATCAACAAGTAATCTTTTGATTTGTTCTTCAACAACTTTGCCTCGGTCTCATCCACTTCTTGCCTCTTAGGTCAATCTGGGTGGTATTGTCATTTCGTGCAGAATTACAGATTCTTTCGTCTATTCCATGAACTCCACTCCACAGCCGAAGGTCTGATTGAGGCCATATTGTGGATCTTTCAAGACTAATTTTCGCTAAATCCTAATCCACTGACGTCAGCTTTTTCAAATTTACATCAACAAGTCTTTACTTCCGTCGTTATCAAAAAAGCCATCAATTTGTCATCTTCGATCAATCTGCAAGTTGAACATCAACAAGTAATCTTTTGATTTGTTCTTCAACAAAGACGTTGACTTTCTTCGGTCCCGCTCACATAAAAGTCTCAAAGTTGCGACAAGTTTTTACGACAAGCTCAGCTGTGATACTTGAAATGAAACATTCATTAATCAATTTGTCATCTCCCCGAGAGCGCGTGATACCAGGTAAGGCATTTACTTTTCGTGCTTTTTTTTCGCATCTCTCTCTTTAACTTTTTGAAAAATTTGTAGCCTGTCATGTAGACATGTGCATCTTGGACGTAGTACATGATGTCCACCCAACCTTCCAAACTGATGACCTGTAACACAAGCAAATAGGGCTAGTAAAGTGATACTTCCAAAGAGATCTCCAATTTACCCCATTCTGAGTGTCAATTTAAAATCCAGCAAGTGAAGTCTACATTACTTAACAATAACTTAACAGCCTTACACACATTGAATTTGGTTTTACTTTCTTTTAGACTATTTTTACTTTCTATGTATTTCCGTTAGGACTGAGCTATTCTTCTACCAAACTCAGAATTTCGGGTAGGAGTTTTGTTTTTTGGATCCTTTGGGCTACTAGAACATATTCAGAGTAGATTTCTGCATTCAAAAGCCAGAAATTTTGAAGAATCAAATGGAAAGGATTGTCGTTGGCCATGTGGCAACTGAAAATTTTTAGCCCGTCCTTCCTTTATTATTACGATAGTAATAAAAAAAAGGTACGGGCTATTGTATTCGCTTCAGTGTCGTCTCTCTGTGTGTCTGTCTGTTGGTCTGTCCCCATAGAAGGACTTATCCAAGCCTGGTTGACCTATATATCAAATTAAAGGTCTTTTTAAGTGGTGGTACAAATTTTGTCCAGAAAACCATAAAGCCAAAAAATAAAAAAAATGGTTTTTGGGGGATTTTTTTTTCGAGAGAGAGAGAGAGAGAGAGAGAGAGAGAGAGAGAGAGAGAGAGAGAGAGAGAGAGAGAGAGAGTGAGAGAGAGAGAATCTGAAGAATGGGATTTCGACTTGCAGAAGGTTTGTGAAATGTGGATGCGTTTCGTTTTCAGCTCAATGAGTTTTGCTTTTCATCTTCCCTGCTTGATTTTCTATTTTTATGAAAATTTACCGGTTTTTACTTTCTATTATTTCTTTTATTTTGGACGTAATTTGTCTTAATAAATGTTGGGATTTCGACTTGCAGAAGGTTTGTGAAATGTGGATGCGTTTCGTTTTCAGCTCAATGAGTTTTGCTTTTCATCTTCCCTGCTTGAATTTCCATTTTTATAAATTTTACCGGTTTTTACTTTCTATTATTTTGGACGTAATTTGTCTTAATAAATGCGAGATATTAAAAAGAATGTTGAAAAATTCAAGTTTTAGTGTGACCCTACTTTCCTTACCTATAAATGCCCTCATCATGTGGTTGCATTAATATTCGCAACAACATTTTTTTTTTTGTTTTTTTTTTAATTCTTTCCAAGACCATATTTTTCCATTCAACTACTGCTGTGGTTGATGTTATATGATCATTGTGTTTTCAAGTGGGTATGTTGTAACTTTTTCTATAGCATTCTCCTCATATTCCTCATTCATACAATTGTTTCTATTCTAACTTCATTCCAACTTTTCTACTTATCATGTTAGGCGAGTATTTTCGAGTATGTCTGTATGACTTCTGGTATTATTTCCATTTGTTTTCTATGTAGATAGATTACTTTTTTATCTGTGTTTTGACACTAAAAACTGACCATCGAAAATTTGACCCGATTACATTACTTTCCTTCCTATAGGATAAGGAAAGTAAAAAATCATAATTACGTGTGAAAAAATTCATGTATCCCAGGTTTTTTTTTTCTTTTCTTTTTTTTACTTACCACAATGAGCAGTACAAAGTAGATCCAATCCCAGAAGGAATGTGCATCTTGGACGTAATACATGATATCCACCCAACCTTCCAAACTGATGACCTGTAACACAAGCAAATAGGGCTAGTAAAGTGATACTTTCAAAGAGATCTCCAATTTACCCCATTCTGAGTGTCAATTTAAAATCCAGCAAGTGAAGTCTACATTACTTACCAGCCTACACACATTGAATTTAATTTTTACTTTCTTTTAGACTATTTTTACTTTCTATTTCCGTTAGGACTGAGCTATTCTTCTACCAAACTCAGAATTTTGGGTAGGAGTTTTGTTTTTTGGATCCTTTGGACCACTAGAACATATTCAAGTAGATTTCTGCATTCAAAAGCCAAAAATTTTGAAGAATCAAATGGAAAGGATTGTCGTTAGCCATGTGGCAACTGAAAATTTTCAGCCCGTCCTTCCTTTATTATTACGATGGTAATAAAAAAAGGTATAAGGGACGGGCTATTGTATTCGCTTCGGTGTCGTCTGTTTGTGTGTCTGTCTGTCGGTCTGTCCCCATAGAAGGACTTATCCAAACCTGGTCGACCTATATATCAAATTAAAGGTCTTTTTAAGTGGTGGTACAAATTTTGTCCAGAAAACCATAAAGCCAAAAAATCAAAAAACTGGTTTTTGGGGGATTTTTTTCACATTTTCTCACCCAAATGAGCTCTGATCTCGAAATTTGTCGCGACGACCTATAAACTCAAAGCCAGAAAGTTCAAGATAACACTTCAGTCGTTATTTTAAGACTGGTTTTACGTCACCTGTGTTAAGCTACGCCGAGGAAGGCCAATAAATGGATGGGTGACTTAAACATTATATTGGGAATAAAGGGAGAACGGGCTCTAGTCTTGATTTTAAATCATTACATGAAAGTAAAATCAAGAATAATGATAAACTGAATATTAAACAAATTAGGTAGGTACATAGGTACTGTAATCACGATCGAATAAACTACGGGCTAAAAAACCGGAGGGACGGGCCCTGCTTGTTTGATATAAATTAAAAATTATCCCCATTTTCTTCTCACATCTTAATGTGTTCCGGAATGTCTGGATTGAAAGGTCAGGCAATAAGATACTAAAGGTCAGGCAATAAGATATCAAAGGTCAAGCAATAAGATATCAAATGTGGAAAGAAAAAGGTTTATAAAAGGTTGAGGAAAGGTTTCTTTCTAATAGGGCTTCATTTATAGCCATCAGGTAATTCAGGAAGATGTTGTACAATGAAGGATTTTGTAACGGATTATGTTTTTCTTCAGAGTCTTGATGGATGACTTTGATTTTGTGAAGGTTCATGATATCATGATGAAAGAGTAGAGAAATGAAACTGCTGCAGGTAGTTTCTGAGAAGTTGTGTAAGTTCTCTGACAATTTTACTATGTTCCTCAGATTTCTCGTTGAAGATGGTGTTTGACAAAGGCTTTTGAGGACATGATGGATGACTTTGATTTTGTGAAGGTTCATGATATCATGATGAATAACATGATGAAAGAGTAGAGAAATGAAACTGCTGCAGGTAGTTTCTGAGAAGTTGTGTAAGTGCTCTGACAATTTTACTAAGTTCCTCAGATTTCTCGTTGAAGATGGTGTTTGACAAAGGCTTTTGAGGTTAGTACAAGAAAATAGTGTTCATTTCAGCAAAGTAAAAGTTTCTACTTACTTGACCATTTCAGCATAACAACTGTTGGGTTCCGAATTGTTAGTGGATGAGGTCAATGTGCTAGTGGAATGATATCGTGCCCTCTCCATCTTCATTCGCTCCATCTCTCTCTTCTTGGTTTCCGAGAATTGGGTTGCTATGACAACCAGGCATAGGTTGATCATAAAGAATGATCCAATCTGAAACAGAGATTAAAATTTTTATTGCCAGCCTAGTTAGCTTGGTTAGTAGCGCGCCTGCCTTGTAAGCGCTAGGCCGCGGGTTCGATTCCCGCCCGGGGCGGATTTTATCCTGATGGGATAATGTTCGTTCTCGGAACGGCTAACTTTCTCCTACCCTGTCTTCCTTCTCTCTTCGATTTCGGGACGATAAGACCCTAGCAGTTACAGCTCCCTCTGTCAAACCTCTTAAAAAAAAAATATAAAGTAGGAAATTAATTTTAATGAGAATGAAGGTAGAAACACACTATCACTTCACGTCACGTGATGGTTAGTGTGTTTGTACCTCAAGTCGTTAGGAACAATCTTATTAAGCACATACACTGTTTGTTACAAGTTTATATTAAGTTTAAAGTTGGGCTTTTAAGTTTCAAGTTTGGTTTGGGTAAAGTGGTAAACACATAACAGTTTACTCTTTTGTATTTTTGGAGAAGGTTGTTTTGCAAAGTTTTCACCCAACTAAAGTGCTCCTGCTTTTCTATTGCCTCTTTCGTTTTTGTTAGCTCCTCTACTTTGGTCCTTTGGGTTGGATGGACGGTTTTGGAAATGTTCCTTTTCAAAAAGTTCCATGAGTTTCGGTTGTTGGACTTTTGGTGATCCCTTTTTTATGAATAGAACTATTGGCTTTCCTGCCATTCTTGTTCTTTTCAAAAGTGTTTGTCCTCCTAGACACGTGCTAGTCTATCTGTCTTTCTTCTCTCTCTCTCTCTCTTTCCTTCCCCTATCGCTCTTTGTTTCTTTTCTGAACTTGTCCTTCAATCTATTGTTTCTCTCTTTACCTCTGCCCTATGTACAGGTCCTTTAACCTCTCTTTCTTTCTAATATCTTCTCTCTTTTGTCTCATCCGTTCTCAACTCCTCTCTCTCTATTCTATGCATCGGTCTTTCAATCTCTCTATCCTTTTCTCTCCCTCCCCCCTTTTTTCATCTCTCTCCCTCTCTCTCTCTCTCTCTCTCTCTCCAACTCCTGTCTTCCTATGTACCTGTGTCGTTCAAATATAAAGTTTTCTCTCTCTCTCTCTCTCTCTCTCTTTTGATATAACTCCATTCAATTCCCTCACTGTATCTAATATCAGATCTATCCTTCAATCTCTCTCTCTCTCTCTCTCCTCTCCTCTCCTTTTCCATATTTTCGGATGAAATATTCGGTTTCAATCTCTCTCTATATCTCTCTCTCTCTCTCTCTCGCTCCCTCTCTCTCTCTTCCCTCCGTTATTTCCCTCACCCCCCTCTCTCTCTCTCCCCCTTCTCTTACCTCTCTCTCTCTCCCCCCCTTCTCTCTCTCTCTCTCCCCCCTTCTCTTACCTGCTCTACACAAATTTTATTTGGATATAGGTAACATGAGTAGGAATGATTATTTTTTTAACTTGTCTTAGTTTTCGAATTCTATATTGGTTGCAGTTCAGTCAAAGAAGCTACAACTCAATTGTCCTCACGAGGCTGAGTACGCTTCACAACATTCGAAACACAGATACCTATAACGAAAAAGAAGTGGGGGGGGAACTGTTTTGTCGGAAATCGACGACCTAAGGTGTGGAATACTAATGTGCAGAGACCGGCAAATGCCATATTGCCATGGCGCCATACTATTTTGGCATAATTATTTTAGCAAAATTTGGGAAAATGCCATGAAAAGGCTCAGTTTACCATACACTTTGGCTTATTGGGCATTATTTTAAGAATTTTTAGGGAAAATGAAAACAATAACAAAGAAAGTAAAAAAAACACTTACCACAAAGATGGCTACCCAAGCCAGTCCAATATTATCAAACGAGATCGTCCCCTGGAAGGGGTTCTGCCCTTGACTCTTACACTCTGTATAATATTGGTTCCAATTGACACAACACTTACCACAAAGATGGCTACCCAAGCCAGTCCAATATTATCAAACGAGATCGTCCCCTGGAAGGGGTTCTGCCCTTGACTCTTACATTCTGTATAATATTGGTTCCAATTGACACACCCCTTGGAGGAGGGGATATTGTTGCTCCATTGTAGGGCTGTATCGTTACACACTTGATCACCTAGGAGGGAGAGAAGAGGGGATACAGGGAATTATTTTTTGTACATGAGTGTATATAGGAATTATTATTTAATTTTTAACCTGAATTCCCTTTAGGAAAGAGCTAGTTTTTCTAAGACCCAGCCTTATCTGTAAATTTGGGATAAAGTTCGGGCGGAATCGGCAATCGTCTGTGTTAGGCTTTTAGAACTAACAGTGAAGTGGGCATTTCCACTAGTCTCTATTAATAAATTATGTATTGCACATTGCATAATTGAAACTATTACACGGCATTAATACAAAATTTATATAATTTTTTTTTGTAATTGATAAATAATGACCCGTGGTACTTGCTTAACAGTGATAGATAAGTACCTAGTACACTTACCTAGTATTGTTAAGGCTTTTAGAACTAACAGTGAAGTGGGCATTTCCACTAGTCTCCATTAATAAATTATGTATTGCACATTGCATAATTGAAACTATTACACGGCATTCATACAAAATTTATAAAAAAATGTTTTTTGTTAATTGATAAATTAATGACCCGTGGTGCTTGCTTAACAGTGATAGATAAGTACCTAGTACACTTACCTAGTATTGTAAGAGGACTTACCTAGTTTATAGGGGGGTAAATTGGAACAGTAGTGCATGCCATTGTCATCCGGTCTAGAACAGATGTAGTCCTTCTCCTGATCCTTGTACTGGAAATAGGTAGGGAGGTTCCTGGAACAAAACAGAACATGGACAGCGCAAAATTAGTCAAGTCAAGGGATGTAAGTCACATAATAAAAGTATGTGAATAACACTTTCCTCTTGGTAAATAGGTAGTTGTAATTAGGTAATAAGTATTACCTATAGAAAATCATGACGGTCTGTCAAACCTAGGTCTGAGGCTTTTTCCGCCCCACACGCGTTCTAATAGACCTGCCGGACGGTCTGTCAAACCTAGGTCTGAGGCTTTTTCCGCCCCACACACGTTCTAATAGACCTGTCAGACGCTCTGAGCTTGAATGGCCGGCATCACCACCTCCCTCCTTCGTCACTGATTTGACGCTATCAAATTATCTGTCGCGCAAAATTTCGTCAGTTTTAATTACATTGTTTATGAAACTCCTCTTGAAAACTTGTTAGAATAACAATTAAGAATGAGGGGTTGTTCTTGTTTGAAAAGATCAACTTGTCCAATGCCCTGGTGGTTACCCACACGCGTTCTAATAGACCTGCCGGACGGTCTGTCAAACCTAGGTCTGAGGCTTTTTCCGCCCCACACACGTTCTAATAGACCTGTCAGACGCTCTGAGCTTGAATGGCCGGCATCACCACCTCCCTCCTTCGTCACTGATTTGACGCTATCAAATTATCTGTCGCGCAAAATTTCGTCAGTTTTAATTACATTGTTTATGAAACTCCTCTTGAAAACTTGTTAGAATAACAATTAAGAATGAGGGGTTGTTCTTGTTTGAAAAGATCAACTTGTCCAATGCCCTGGTGGTTAAATCGAAGTTTTAGTTTTCTGAGTCTGGATATTGCCCTTTCAACCCAGGGTCAACAGGTCTACATACCTATACTCCAAACTACAGTCTCATGTTAACATGCGGTTTGGGTCTGGTTAATGGGCTATTTCTTTAGGAAGAGAAATTTCAGGCTGGCATCATCCCTATTTAAAGTTTCCCAGTCAGACTAAGTTGGTTTACTCCGATGTTTGAAGTCCCCGAGCCTGACTAAAACAATGACCCTACCTAAGTGTAAAAAAAATATCTGGTGTGAACATCACACGACTTTCCTCATCCTATAGAATGATGCTTATTTTGGGTGTTCTTGTTCTTATAGCCAAACTTTTACAATATCTCTAACCGTTTTGTCGTTGTAACTGAAAACCGCCAAAAAACGGTCGAAATCCGTCAAAAGCGGTCAAAATACCGCCAAGTGCAGCACCTATCTCAACCAAGTTGCATCCCTGTCACATTTGTGAACTACATACCAAATTTCAAGTCTCTAGCTTATACCATTCCCGAAATATTGGTAAATTACAATTCTGTGTTTTCATATAATTCTTATTAAAAAGTTCGCTCCGAGCTCTTAAAGTTCGTACAATATAGACTCGGTATGGACCAGTGGCGGACTGGCGGCTCTGGGATATAATATATATTAAACTAGGCCAGTAGACACTGTAGGTGTAGACAGTCCAGCTACTGGTCTCGTATGGTATAAAAAATGTAAATGCAGTTTCTTTGTATTATTATATCACAACTTTGGTGCTCACTGCAGCATTGTAGGATTTTCCCAATATCTCAATAATCCTAACATCCAATGTTTACCTACCGTGCTGGCACCGGTCGCTGTGCGCATTTATATGTCATAGCTACTCATTTTCCTCACGAAGCTGAGTGGGCCCCGCAACATCCAGTCACGGAGTCAATCATTTGCTTGATACAAATTCCTTGACCCCGCCGGGAATCGAACTCGGGTCTCCCGCGTGCAAGGCGAGTGCAGTGACCACTACGCCATGGGAGCTGACCATGGTATACCACTGGCGATAAATAACATCCCCAGTATCTCCATACACATCTCCCCACAAAGAGCCCACTCCGAGGCTTAGGTGTGGGTACAAACAGCCCTAGAGGATGAGTTAAGCTTGTACAAATCTACGAACAGAGAGTCCACAGAATCGATTTCATTTGTGTCAGCCTAGTTAGCTTGGTTTGTAGCGCGTCTGCCTTGTAAGCACTGGGCCGCGGGTTCGATTGCCGCCCGTGGTGGTCTTTTTTACCTAAAAAGGTAAAGAGATGCAGGCAATATCTAACCTTTTCTACCTCGGTACGCAACTCTCGTCAGTTTTTCTAACCCAGAACGTAACTCGTCCATAGTTCGGATGCCGGGTAGCAACTCATCACCCCCATTTTCAACAGACCACCACACGGTCTAATCGTCTGTCAGACCAAAGCGAGGCGCTAGGATAATGATCGTTCTCGGAACGGCTGACTTTTCCCTATCCTGTCTTCCTTCTCTCTTAGATTTCAGGACGATAAAACCCTAGCAGTTACAGTTCCCTCTGTCAAACCTCTTAAAAAAATCTTCAATCACTAGTATGGTTTTATGATATTCTTATTCCATTCCGCCTGTTGCTAAAAAAACAGGTGACTCCACGACATTCGCCACTGTAAGCAACTTGCCAGATTCATGATTCATTTTTTTCTTTTCTCTCCATTTTTTTTTTCTTTTTTTACTACGAGAAAAAAAAAAATGAACAAAAGTTTTTGCTTATTTTTTTTTGAAATAAATCTCACAAGTAAAGTTTATAATTTTCATGAAGAAACTACGGGGTGACCCAATAAACATATGAACATGTTGTGTCCTACCGAAATAATTATGACGAGAATCTCATAGTTAGGCTAAATCAACACTAGAGTGCAGGTCGCGCTTCAGTCACATTTCGGGACGATATAAGTCCTCCGTTGTTACACTTTTTTTTTTTTTTTTTCAAAATAATAATTTGCTTAGTTTTTTAATAAGAGAGAACATACAAACCAATAATATAATAATAATAATAATAATAATAATAATAATAATAATAATAATAATAATAATAATAATAATAATAAAGATGAGGGAGAAAAAAAATGGAACCAAGCAAGCAAAAAACCATTTTTCCACATTCTTTTTATTTTCCAAGAAAAGGTCAAAATAATTATGTACTTACTTGATGTAAATCCACCCGGTATTATTATTGTACTCAGAGAATGCACAAAAGCGTACAATTTCCACCCGGCCAGGAAAAAACTTGGTAGACAAAATTTACCTTTCTTTTCTTATTTTTGTAATGAAAATTTTGGTAAAATTAAATAAAAATGCGAGAGTAAACATGGACAAAAGATTTTGAGAGTTGAACCTGGGACCTATGTACGTGAATTTACCTACACAAGTACACACTTACCCAGTTACATAATGTCCAAGCAGGTATTGCTATTTTTTCACTTTCTTCTTCTTCTTCTTCTTCTTCTTCTTCTACTTCTTCTCCTCCTTCATCTTCGTCGTCTTCTTCTCCTCCTTCCCCTCCTCCTCTTCTTCTCTTCCTTCTTCTTCTTCTCCTCCTCCTTCTTTGATTTTCCCTACTTGCAGAAGACCCTTGCTAATTGTATTTAATATTATTATTATTTATTTTAGATGAGTGTTTCACAGCCATTTTTATTCCGTACTTCGTAGCAATGAAACAACTGCTACATGAGACTCCTGCGGTCTGTGTCGTAGCATGCCCATCTAATTTAACAATATCTCGGGAACGGTATAAGCTAGAGACTTGAAATTTGGTATGTAGTTCACAAATGTGACAAGGATGCTACACAAAATGTTTGGTTGTGATGGTTGCTGCGCTTGGCGGTATTTTGACCGCTTTTGGACAGATTTCGACCATTTTTTTGGCGGTTTTCAGCTAAAGCGGCAAAACGGTTAGAGATATTGTAAAAGTTAGAGAAAATGAACACTCAAATAAGCATCATTCAATAGGATAAGGAAAGTCGTGTGATGTTCACACCAGATTTTT
>NW_007377806.1:134251-146684 GCF_000475195.1 Diaphorina citri | reverse complement strand
ATTCAATAGGATAAGGAAAGTCGTTGGATTTTCCCCCCCCCAGATTTTTTTTTTTTTTTTTTCACCGGGAAAATAGTGTCCGCTGCAGATTTTGCCTGGTTCAGGGTTTTTCGTCCACATACAGGGTGTTCAAACGATATTTGAAACTCTCTAGTGAATTTTCTAAAATTTAAGGACTTTTTTTATTTAAAGCTACAATAAAATAATTTATTTTTATTCATGGTAAAAAAGAGAGAGAAAAAACGCCAATTTTCAGGACCATCAAAAATCATAGTTTTTCGTCAGAGCAATTCTAATTGAATCCGATTTTAAATAATATTGGAATTCAGTAAAATCTCTTCAATAGTTGTGAGCAAATTACACTGAAATTTGTCGCGACGACCTATGAACTCAAAGCGAGAAAGTTTTAGATAACACTTCAGTCGTTAATTTAAGATCGGTTTTAGCGTTATCTATGTTAAGCTACGCCGAGCAAGGCCAATAAATAGATGAGTGACTTACACATTATATTGGTAATTTTGAGGAAACATTAAAAGGAAAAAAGGAAGAACGGGCTCTAGTCTTGATTTTAAATCATTACATGAAAGTATGTAGGTACATATATATTGTCTAGTAACAGGGAGCGCGAAGCCCGGCCCTATGCTCAACCCCGCGAAGACCCAGACTTTTGTTCTTGTTCAGGGGATTGTGATTTCCACTTGAGGGGAAGAAATTTGTTTGTCAGAGGAGGGGAGGAAGGAAGAGAGAGAGAAAGAGAAAGAAGGGATTGGAGGGAGAGACAGAGAGAGAATTCCCTAGAGGTTCTTTAGTTTGAAATCTCTCTTTCTTCTCTCCTGATCTACATTGTCCTTGTCTATTTTAAACTTTAAAGAAAGACAATGATAGAATCAAAGGGGGAGGGAGATAGATACCGAGAGAGAGAGAGAGAGAGAGAGAGAGAGAGACGTCTTGAAAGCAAGTTACGTACTTAGTTGAAAGTTTAACAATTTTGTCAGACTTTCAGATAGTGGCGAATACATGTCTTCAAGTATCATAATTTTAGATGATTTTTAAAATTCGCATTATTGCAAAATGACAACCTTGAAAAATCAAAACAGTAGGTACCAACCTAAATGGCTTTAAAAAAATCTTGAACTTTTTGTATGTGGTTTAAAATTGGGGGGTGGAATAACAGTTCTACCCGCAACCCACAATCAGACCGCCTGAGCATAGGGAGGTTCCTGGAACAAAACAGAACATGGACAACACAAAATTAGTCAAGTCAAGGTATGTAAGTCACATAATAAAAGTATGTGAATAACACTTTCCTCTTGGTAAATAGGTAGTTGTAATTAGGTAATAAGTATTACCTATAGAAAATCATCTAGAGATATTTTAATACCAATAAATAGTTCCTAGTTAGTTTGGAGGGTCCGGGGTGGATTCTGCTACACGCGTTCTAATAGACCTGCCAGACGGTCTGTCAAACCTAGGTCTGAGGCTTTTTCTGCTACACGCGTTCTAATAGACCTGCCAGACGGTCTGTCAAACCTAGGTCTGAGGCTTTTTCTGCTACACGCGTTCTAATATACCTGCCAGACGGTCTGTCAAACCTAGGTCTGAGGCTTTTTCTGCTACACACGCGTTCTAATAGACCTGCCAGACGGTCTGTCAAACCTAGGTCTGAGGCTTTTTCTGCTACACGCGTTCTAATAGACCTGTCAGACGGTCTGTCAAACCTAGGTCTGAGGCTTTTTCCGCCCCTCGGAACGGCTGGCTTTCTCCTATCCTGTCTTCCTTCTCTCTTCGCTTTCGGGATGATAAGACCTTACCAGTTACAGTTCCCTCTATCATTTTTTTTTTTTTTCATGTTCATGTTGTGTTCTTTAAGATATTTGTCTTTGGTTTTCTAGTTGGATCTATTTTTAATTGCAGTGACTATAGATATTGAAAAGTTTTAAAGTTATTCTCTTCCGAAATTTTCGCACTCAAATGTAGGATAGAGAATGACTCGGTGGCGCTCTCTCTCTCCCTCTCTCTCTCTCTCTCTCTCTCTCTCTCTCTCTCTCTCTCTCTCTCTCTCTCTCTCTCTCTCTTGTATTGACATTTTATTGTGGAGTGCCGCTGGGTTTTTTCTTCTAACCACAAATCAGTTAGAGGGCTGGGAGGGGAAATGGGTGTGTGTGTGTGTAGGGGGGTAAATTAAATGGAGGGGGTAATGTTATGAGGGTTGGAGGGGATATATTGTGTGTTGGAGGGGGGTGAATTAAATGGATGAAGGGGAAATATTGTGAGGATTGGAGGAGAAATGGTGTGTTGGGGAGTTGGTGGATAAATTTTATGTGTGTGTGTGGGGGGTGTTTTCTAGGAGAGTTGTTTTTTGTGCTTTTTATATTGTTCCAATGCTTATCACTTTGATAATAGGCTTTTAGACTGTTGAGAGTTAAAAGTTTTTCCATCTGGAATAAAATTGTTTCCACATTTTTTGGTCTTTTTTATATTATTTTTATTTAATTATTTTTCGAGTTGTAGTTGTAGCACGATTATTTCATAGTACCTACCTAGTTTATACCTATGTCATTTGAAGTACTGTTAAGTGAGCACTTTTTCAAGTTTTTTTTTTTTTTTTTGAAGAGGTTTGACAGAGGGAACTGTAACTGCTATGGTCTTATCGTCCCGAAATCGAAGAGAGAAGGAAGACAGGATAGGAGAAAGCCAGCCGTTCCGAGAACGAACATTATCGCATCAGGATAAAATCCGCCCCGGGCGGGAATCGAACCCGCGGCCTAGCGCTTACAAGGCAGACGCACTACCAACTAAGCTAACTAGGCTGGCTTTTTAAGGTTTGATAGAATGAACTGTAACGACGGAGGTCTCATCTACCCACAACAGGAGAGACCTAGCGTTTACAAGGCACCATTTGCCTTTTAAACTAACCACCAACAAGGCACCATTTGCCTTTGGCCTAGCGCTTACAAGGCAGACGCACTACCAACTAAGCTAACTAGGCTGGCTTAAAGAGGTTTGATAGACGGAACTGTAACAACGAAGGTCTCATGTACCCACTACAGAAGAGACCTAGCGTTTACAAGGCACCATTTGCCTTTTATTTTAAACTAACCACCAACAAGGCACCATTTGCCTTTTAAGCGCACTACGTTTTAAGCTAACAGCTTGAAAAAAAAAAAAAAATCGATAGATCCAGTCTAGAACCACTTACTTGGGATAGGTAACATTAGGGAGAGGTTTAAGGAAGCAGCGTTGCCGGAGTATGCCCTCCCAGAGTTGCACTCCAATGATGCCAAATATGAAAAACACGAAGAAGCAGAGGAGAAGAACATTGCCCAACATTGGCAGGGTATCCAACAGAAGCATAACCAGAATGCGCATACCTGAAACACAATTAGAGTGACTTATATTAGAGAAATAACCGAGTACAGTGTTGCCAAATATGAAGAAGACGAAGAAGCAGATGAGAAGAACATTGCCCAACATTGGCAGGGTGTCCAACAGAAGCATAACTGGGGAAGCAGAGGAGAAGAACATTGCCCAACATTGGCAGGGTATCCAGCAGAAGCATAACTAGAATGCGCATACCTGAAACACAATATTATAGTGACTTATATTAGAGAAATAATGTTGCCAAATACGAAGAAACAAAAAAAAATCCGCCCCGGACGAGAATCGAACCCAAAAACCTAGCGCTTACAAGGCAGACCCGCTAATCCCCAAGCTAACTAGGCTGGCGTATACGATGGGAATTTTGTTGGTTTTCTAATTACCTACTCCATTAGATTAGATAGCTACTTAATTACCCTCACGAGGCTGAGTGCATCCCATATTCCAAGCACAGAACCGAAAAAAATTTGCCCTCCGCCGGGACGCGAACCCGGGACCTCCGGTGTCCAATCATCGATACCCTCTCGGCCACGAAGCTATGCATTATTTCGCTCCCAATAATCTCTCCCTATGACCTAACCTATATGAATCGATATTATGAATTATGCATAATGCAAACATCATACCGCCATCACACATTGTAATAACTATAATTTTAATCCCTAAAAGCTGTCCTCCGCTCCGCCCTGCCACCTTCTCTTGGTGGTTATGAACTGCGGAACACGAGTTGAGGACCTTGACGATTTTCCTGAAGGGACAAACGGACATCAAACATTTTGCATAATAACTATAATTTTAATCCCTAAAAGCTGTCCTCCGCTCCGCCCTGCCACCTTCTCTTGGTGGTTATGAACTGCGGAACACGAGTTAAGGACCTTGACGATTTTCTAAGAGGGACAAACGGACATCAACCATTTTGCAAAAAAAAGGAAGATAAAACCTGCGAACATGCCTTGAGAAAGTTGCTCATTTGTGAAAGTTTGTTGTGTGCTAAATAGAGTACCTAACTTAGCCCTAAATTAAGGAGCGCAGTAGCGCCTGGCCAAGTCAAGAAAGTTTGACAGTAGGTACCTACATAATTACATGAGACATTTTGCTGATTTTCAATTGTACCTAATTACCTAGATGTTCTTTAATAGGTGTATTAGTGTGTGTCCTTAGGTAAGTATGCATTCCGTTACACCTAAATTATGAGAGGTACATTTAATTCTTTTAACATTTTGCTGATTTTCAATTGTACCTAATTACCTAGATGTTCTTTAATAGGTGTATTAGTGTGTGTCCTTAGGTAAGTATGCATTCCATTGCACCTAAATTATGAGAGGTACCTTTAATTCTTTTATATGAGATCAAGTACCTTTTTTACCTAAAAAGGTAAAGAGATGCAGGCAAAAACTAACCTTTTCTACCTCGGTACGCAACTCTCGTCAGTTTTTCTAACCCAGGACGTAAGCCGTCCACATTTCCGATGCCGGGTCGCAACTCATCACCCCCATTTTCAACAGACCACCACACGGTCTAATCGTCTGTCAGACCAAAGCGAGGTGCTAGAATGCTAGATAGTTTCACAGGCGAAAATAAATAGACGCCCCTAAAACCCCCTCGGATATCCAGTCCGGGAGAATTAATTGATAACTAGAATGCGCATACCTGAAACACAATATTATAGTGACTTATATTAGAGAAATAATGTTGCCAAATACGAAGAAACAAAAAAAAAATCCGCCCTGGACGAGAATCGAACCCAAAAACCTAGCGCTTACAAGGCAGACCCGCTACTCTCCAAGCTAACTATAGGCTGGCGGGTACGATGGGAATTTTGTTAATTAATCTACTCGTAATTACCCATTTATCATCAAACTTTTTACATTGTTACGTAATGCCGCCACTGGTTAATATTTTCATGAAAGTAGCTATTCAAAAGCCCTCAATGCAACCTAATATTTCATGAAAGTAGCTATTCAAAAGCCCTCAATGCAACCTAATATTTCATGAAAGTAGCTATTCAAAGGCCCTCAATGCAACCTAATATTTCATGAAAGTAGCTATTCAAAAGCCCTCAATACAACCTAATATTTCATGAAAGTGGCTATTCAAAAGCCCTCAATGCAACCTAATATTTCATGAAAGTAGCTATTCAAAAGCCCTCAATGCAACCTAATATTTCATGAAAGTAGCTATTCAAAGACCCTCAATGCAACAGTTGCTACTACATTAGATTAGGTAGCTACTTAATTACTCTCACGAGGCTGAGTGCATCCCATATTCCAAGCACAGAACCGAAAAAAAATTGCCCTCCGCCGGGACGCGAACCCGGGACCTCCGGCGTCCAATCATCGATACCCACTCCGCCACGAAGCTATGCATTATTTCGCTCCCGATAATCTCTCCCTATGACCTAACCTATATGAATCGATATTATGAATTATGCATAATGCAAACATCATACGCATACCGCCATCACACATTGTAATATCTATAATTTTAATCCCTAAAAGCTGTCCTTCGCTCCGCCCTGCCACCTTCTCTTGGTGGTTATGAACTGCGGGACACGAGTTGAGGACCTTGACGATTTTCTAAAAGGGACAAACGGACATCAAACATTTTGCAAAAAAAAGGAAGATAAAACCTGCGAACATGCCTTGAGAAAGTTGCTCATTTGTGAAAGTTTGTTGTGTGCTAAATAGAGTACCTAACTTAGCCCTAAATAAAGGAGCGCAGTAGCGCCTGGCCAAGTCAAGAAAGTTTGACAGTATAGGTACCTACACAATTACATGAGACATTTTGCTGATTTTCAATTGTACCTAATTACCTAGATGTTCTTTAATAGGTGTATTAGTATGTGTCCTTAGGTAAGTATGCATTCCATTACACCTAAATTGTGAGAGGTACCTACCTACCTACCTTTAATTTTTTTTTTTATATTACATATTGTGGCCTATATTACATATTTTCACCTTGACCATCCGGTATATTGTCACATGTAGTAATGTTGTCCTGTTTATCCTGTATTTTGTGCTCTATATTACATATTGTGGCCTATATTACATATTTTCACCTTGACCATCCGGTATATTGTCACATGTAGTAATGTTGTCCTGTTTATCCTGTATTTTGTGCTCTATATTACATATTGTGGCCTATATTACATATTTTCACCTTGACCATCCGGTATATTGTCACATGTAGTAATGTTGTCCTGTTTATCCTGTATTTTGTGCTCTATATTACATATTGTGGCCTATATTACATATTTTCACCTTGACCATCCGGTATATTGTCACATGTAGTAATGTTGTCCTGTTTATCCTGTATTTTGTGCTCTATATTACATATTGTGGCCTATATTACATATTTTCACCTTGACCATCCGGTATATTGTCACATGTAGTAATGTTGTCCTGTTTATCCTGTATTTTGTGCTCTATATTACATATTGTGGCCTATATTACATATTTTCACCTTGACCATCCGGTATATTGTCACATGTAGTAATGTTGTCCTGTTTATCCTGTATTTTGTGCTCTATATTACATATTGTGGCCTATATTACATATTTTCACCTTGACCATCCGGTATATTGTCACATGTAGTAATGTTGTCCTGTTTATCCTGTATTTTGTGCTCTATATTACATATTGTGGCCTATATTACATATTTTCACCTTGACCATCCGGTATATTGTCACATGTAGTAATGTTGTCCTGTTTATCCTGTATTTTGTGCTCTATATTACATATTGTGGCCTATATTACATATTTTCACCTTGACCATCCGGTATATTGTCACATGTAGTAATGTTGTCCTGTTTATCCTGTATTTTGTGCTCTATATTACATATTGTGGCCTATATTACATATTTTCACCTTGACCATCCGGTATATTGTCACATGTAGTAATGTTGTCCTGTTTATCCTGTATTTTGTGCTCTATATTACATATTGTGGCCTATATTACATATTTTCACCTTGACCATCCGGTATATTGTCACATGTAGTAATGTTGTCCTGTTTATCCTGTATTTTGTGCTCTATATTACATATTGTGGCCTATATTACATATTTTCACCTTGACCATCCGGTATATTGTCACATGTAGTAATGTTGTCCTGTTTATCCTGTATTTTGTGCTCTATATTACATATTGTGGCCTATATTACATATTTTCACCTTGACCATCCGGTATATTGTCACATGTAGTAATGTTGTCCTGTTTATCCTGTATTTTGTGCTCTATATTACATATTGTGGCCTATATTACATATTTTCACCTTGACCATCCGGTATATTGTCACATGTAGTAATGTTGTCCTGTTTATCCTGTATTTTGTGCTCTATATTACATATTGTGGCCTATATTACATATTTTCACCTTGACCATCCGGTATATTGTCACATGTAGTAATGTTGTCCTGTTTATCCTGTATTTTGTGCTCTATATTACATATTGTGGCCTATATTACATATTTTCACCTTGACCATCCGGTATATTGTCACATGTAGTAATGTTGTCCTGTTTATCCTGTATTTTGTGCTCTATATTACATATTGTGGCCTATATTACATATTTTCACCTTGACCATCCGGTATATTGTCACATGTAGTAATGTTGTCCTGTTTATCCTGTATTTTGTGCTCTATATTACATATTGTGGCCTATATTACATATTTTCACCTTGACCATCCGGTATATTGTCACATGTAGTAATGTTGTCCTGTTTATCCTGTATTTTGTGCTCTATATTACATATTGTGGCCTATATTACATATTTTCACCTTGACCATCCGGTATATTGTCACATGTAGTAATGTTGTCCTGTTTATCCTGTATTTTGTGCTCTATATTACATATTGTGGCCTATATTACATATTTTCACCTTGACCATCCGGTATATTGTCACATGTAGTAATGTTGTCCTGTTTATCCTGTATTTTGTGCTCTATATTACATATTGTGGCCTATATTACATATTTTCACCTTGACCATCCGGTATATTGTCACATGTAGCAATGTTGTCCTGTTTATCCTGTATTTTGTGCTCTAAATTACATATTGTGCTCTATATTACATATGTATTGTGCACTATATTACATATTTTCCAGCGAAAATGTTTCATATTTGCACAACCTCGTGTATTGTTTTGTGCTTGTATTTATGTTTTTACCTCATTTTTTGCTCCCAATTTGCAATTTTCTCCCGCGTCCCTTCTCCAACCTTTGTCCTCCTCCCTCCCTTTCGTCCTCACTTTCTCCTCTTTCCTCCCTCTCCTCTTCCTCTCCTCCTCCCCAACCTTTATCCTTCTCCTCCCTCTCCCCTCTTTGTCCTCAATTTCTCCTCCGCCCATTCAATTTTTAATTGCCGTTCTATTGAAAAAGTTCAAAGAGTTGTGACGTCAGACTTAACCTAAAAATGCGCAGAAACGCTTGCGCAAAAACAAACGAAGCGGGAGTCATGAATTATGACGTCATCGCCTACATACTGCCACTTGTTCTGTGTTTTCATATAATTCTTATTAAAAAGTTCGCTCCGAGCTCTTAAAGTTCGTACAATATAGACTCGGTATGAACCAGTGGCGGCTCTGGGATAAATATCATACTAGGCCAGTAGACACTGTAGACAGTCCAGCTACTGGTCTCGTATAGTATAAAAAATTTAAATGCAGTTTCTTTGTATTATATCACAACTTTGGTGCTCACTGCAGCATTGTAGGATTTTTCCCAATATAATAATCCTAGTTTAAAGTCAATATTTAAGGGTATTTGAGTGAAATTTCGAGTGTATGGCCGCCATACACGCCTTATATGGACGCTACGCCACTGTATGTGAATAACAATAACACTTTCCTTTTGGTAATTATGTAGTTGTAATTAGGTAGTAAATATTACCTATAGAAAATCATCTAGAGATATTTAATACCAATAAATAGTTCCTAGTTAGTTTGGAGGGTCCGGGGTGGATCGATTTTGAAAATTTGGACCGATTGCAATACTTTCTCATTACCTTGTATAGGTTCCCTATACGTAAGGGTAATAGAAAGTAAAAATGTGGTTTGGGATTGGTTAATGGGCTATTTCTTTAGGAAGAGAAATTTCAGGTTGGCATCATCCCCGTTTAAAGTTTCCCAGTCAGACTAATGGTGGATTTCACCAACGACTTAATGAGAGATTTAACTAATGGGACAATTTTCGATTATAAAAAAAGGAGTTTTTCATGATCTAAACAGGAGTTTTTAAAAACTCCTCCTTTTTGGATCACTGAAAACTCTTTTTTGGATGATTAAAAATTCCTTTTTAGATTATTAAAACATAAAACATCCTTTTTGGATGATTAAAAATTCTCCCATTAGTTAAATCTCTCATTAAGTCGTTGGTGAAATCCACTATTTTAGTAGGTTTACTCCCTGATGTTTGAAGTCCCCGAGCCTGACTAAAACAATGACCCTACCTAAATGTAAAAAAAAAAATTAAAATCGGAACGGCTGGCTTTCTCCTATCCTGTCTTCCTTCTCTCTTCGCTTTCGGGATGATAAGACCTTACCAGTTACAGTTCCCTCTATCTTTTTTTTTTTTTCATGTTCATGTTGTGTTCTTTAAGATATTCGTCTTTGGTGTTCTAGGTGGATCTATTTTCAATTGCAGTGACTAGACATTGGAAAGTTTTAAAGTTATTCTCTTCCGAAATTTTCGCACTCAAATGTAGAACAGTAGGATAAAGGATAGAGAATGGGTGCGAGCACTAGGTATATACATAGAGCACATTGGGTAGAGGAACAATAGGGCTTACACTCTCTCACACTCATCCCAGCCTAATCTATAACTAGAATGCGCATACCTGAAACACAATATTATAGTGACTTATATTAGAGAAATAATGTTGCCAAATACGAAGAAACAAAAAAAAATCCGCCCCGGACGAGAATCGAACCCAAAAACCTAGCGCTTACAAGGCAGACCCGCTAATCCCCAAGCTAACTAGGCTGGCGTGTACGATGGGAATTTTGTTGGTTTTCTAATTACCTACTCCATTAGATTAGGTAGCTACTTAATTACCCTCACGAGGCTGAGTGCATCCCATATTCCAAGCACAGAACTGAAAAAAATTTGCCCTCCGCCGGGACGCGAACCCGGACCTCCGGCGTCCAATACCCATCCCAGAGTTGCACTCCAATGATGCCAAATATGAAAAACACGAAGAAGCAGAGGAGAAGAACATTGCCCAACATTGGCAGGGTATCCAGCAGAAGCATAACTAGAATGCGCATACTTGAATTTTTCCCAACTTTTTACATAGGAATCGACCATTTATTTATAATTTTTACCCATTTGCAACTGCTCCATTAGGTTAGGTTAGGTCTTTTTGGAAATATGTAAGACCTTTAGAAACAAGGAAAATATGTAATAAAAAAAAAACTATCGAAAACTATCGATAGTTTTTTGAAAACTATCGATAACTACCGATGGCGCCTACTATCGATAGTTCTCTTCCTCTACTAGGTCCCCATTTGAGTACAGACTTACAGAGGTTTTAAACTATCGATAGTTTTTTGAAAACTATCGATAACTACCGATGGCGCCTACTATCGATAGTTCTCTTCCTCTACTAGGTCCCCATTTGGGTACAGACTTACAGAGGTTTTCTTTTCTTGCTAATTCTTCTTCTCTTCCTTCTTCGTTGTCATCTTTTTGGTCTCCTTTTCATATTTCTCTATCCCCTCCTCCTTCTCTTCTTCATCTTGTTTCTTCTTCGTCTTCATCTTCTTTTCCTTTTTCTTCCCTCATTTCCACCATCGCACGTCTTCATCTTGTTCTTCTTCGCCTCCTTCTCTTTCTTCTTCTTTTCTTTCATCTCCACCATCTTGTTCTCTTCTACTTTACCTTTTTTTTTCCTTTCTCACCTTTTCTCTTAGTTTCTTTTCGAAGGTCATCTGAGATATTCCACCATCGCACGTCTTCATCTTGTTCTTCTTCGCCTCCTTCTCTTTCTTCTTCTTTTCTTTCATCTCCACCATCTTGTTCTCTTCCTACTTTTTCTTTTTCCCTTTCCCACCTTTTCTCTTAGTTTCTTTTCAAAGGTCATCGGAGATTTTCTCACCCTATCTATCTTCAGCTGGATTTTCACTACAATGCATTCTTCTGGTTTTGTTTCAGGGCGTTGGAGTATTCCATGGTCATGGACAATATGAACTTTACTGCCATCCGAACCATCAGGGTACTGAGACCTCTTCGGGCAATCAATAGGATACCAAGTAAGTCTTTGACTTTGTTTCAAGTTCTTGGACGTTCTTTTATACTTACTAATTACACAGTTTCTGTAAAATAAACGTATCTTTTATCCATATCCGCTACATAAGTTTAAAAATACCCTCCTAAAGCCAGCCAATCACTATCAGGTAAACCTGACGACAGGTACATCTGATCAGGTCTACCTGATATTGTGTGTGCCCATCAGGTATCAGGTAGACCTGACAGACGGATTTTTTAGAGCATAGTATAGTAGAGCATTAGAACTCCCTATTTCTACATCATCACTCATTCTCCATTTTGGCTCGACCTCAGACTGACGTCAGAATACTTTTCCGGTCACATCATTTGGACAAAACAACTTTTTTCAATTGTAAAAAGCATTCAAGAATCTGGTGACAAAGATACAAAAAGAGAGATATGGGACGAATAAGAAGTGGATGAGGGAAGAAAAAGAGGGAAATAAGGGACGGATAAGAGGGAAATAAGAGAAGAAGAAGAAGGAGATGAGGGAGAGAAAACTTTATCCCCTCCTTTTTACCCGGTTTCCCATCTCTCCCTTTTTTATCTCGAAAAAACTTTCAGACAAACTGTAGGGGGGAATCTACAAGTATGAAAAGTATATCTTAGAGGAGAAGTCATTTTGTACAAAAGAGAATGTGGGTACATACAAGACAAATTGATCGTGCAAAAAAGTATACAAGGTTACAAAAGAAAAATAGTATACATGAGGGAAAAATAATGTGCTTACAAAAGAGCCAAAAGAGGAGATGCATCTCAAAAAAAAAAAAAAAAAAAAAAAAAAAAAAACAGAA
>NW_007377806.1:124364-133402 GCF_000475195.1 Diaphorina citri | reverse complement strand
TTTTTTTGTTTTTTTTTTTTTTTTTTTTTTTTTTTTTTTTTTTTTTTTTTTTTAAGAGGTTTGACAGAGGGAACTTTAACTGCTATGGTCTTATCGTCCCGAAATCGAGGAGAGAAGGAAGACAGGATAGGAGAAAGCCAGCCGTTTCCGAGAACGAACATTATCCCATCAGGATAAAATCCGCCCCGGGCGGGAATCGAACCCGCGGCCTAGCGCTTACAAGGCAGACGCACTACCAACTAAGCTAACTAGGCTGGCAGATTTACACTTTACACTCGATTTTAGATTTACACTTTACACATGTTTATAGATTTATACATTACACTAGAGAACAGTGCCTACCGACTCCTGTTGAACCTCAGAAAAGATAAGAGATAGAAATCCATTTTCTTCTTCTCCTCCTCCTCCGTTTTCTTCTTTTTTTTTTTTCTTTTAATTCAGGGCTATTTCTTAATCTTGTTCATCTCCTTCCCATTCTCGTCTTTCTCTTAATCCTTCTCCTCTTTCTACTCCTCCTACTTCTTTTAATTCCTACTTCTTCTTCTTCCCCATCCGTGGCACAAGCTCCGGCTTTTACGGATGTGTATACCATTTGTTAACTATTTATTTGATGAGAGAGTTGTTCTGAAAAACCAATAAATGGAAACTTATAAAATAATCATAGGCGGTTCTTGCCTAAATTTTTGGGGGGGCTTGATTTTGAAGGTTTTTACGGATGTGTATACCATTTGTTAACTATTTATTTGATGAGAGAGTTGTTCTGAAAAACCAATAAATGGAAACTTATAAAATAATAATAGAAAGTAAAAAAATAAAATTCGTGTTCTTCTTCTTATTCACCTCCTCCTTTTCATCAAAATCAGACAAACCGCGGCCGCCATTCATGGAGCATTTAAAAAGGAAAATAAAAATATTAGATAAAAAGCGAAACACCACAAAAACTTCAAGAGAGATATCCCAGATATCCGAGGAGCAATAAAAATAAAATAGACCGCCCCTATTGTAGCATTAACAGCATAGAAAATAGAAGTATGCAAATAGAATGAGATGTAGAGGAGGAGGAAGAAGAAGAAGAAGAAGAAGAAGAAGAAAAAGAAGAGAGGATAAGCAAATAAGATAAATACGAGGATTAGTGTGTGTATGAGAGAGAGAGAGAGAAGGAATAGAAGGAGGGGTGAGAGGAGAGATGAACAAAGAGAGATGGAGAAGAGGAATAGAAGGAGGAGACGGAGAATGAGAGAGAGAGAGAGAGAGAGAGAGAGAGAGAGAGAGAGAAGGAATAAAAAAAGGGAGAGAGAGTGAGGGCTGAGGGAGGGAGGGACAGAGAAGGAGGAGAAGAAGGAATAGGGGAAATGGAAAATAGATGTTATGGAAATTAGGAGAGAGAGAGAATAGGTAAGTGCATTTAAACTTTCGACTACTATCAGGAAACATGCAGCCATCAGCAATTCAGCACTAGTTGAACTATTTAATACGAATCGATAGATAGGTAACGCATATACCTACCTATGGCTATCTACCTAGTAGATATCTAACTAGCAACACCTCACCTACATCTATAGGAAACTTTAACCCAAGGTATAAGTCTAAATAAATATTCCAAATCAAACTAATAAAACAAATAAAAAAGAAACTCTTTACAGGGGGGAAAAAACTACATATTTTTACCGGGAAAATAGTGTCCGCTGCAGATTTTGCCCGGTTCAGGGTTTTTTCGTCCACATACAGGGTGTTCAAACGATATTTGAAACTCTCTAGTGAATTTCCTAAAAATTAAGGACTTTTTTTCATTTAAAGCTAGGTAGGTACAATAAAATAATTTATTTTTATTCGTGGTAAAAAAGAGAGAGAAAAAAAACGCCAGTTTTCAGGACCATCAAAAATCATAGTTTTTCGTCAGAGCAATCCAAATTGAATCCGATTTTAAATAATGTTGGAATTCAGTAAAATCTCTAAAATAGTTGTGAGCAAATTACACATTTTCACCTTGACCATCCGGTATATTGTTACATGTAGCAATGTTGTCCTGTTTATTCTGTATTTTGTGCTCTATATTACATATTGTGCTCTATATTACATATGAATTGTGCTCTTTTTTTTTCATTTAAAGCTACAATAAAATAATTTATTTTTATTCATGGTAAAAAAGAGAGAAAAAAAACGCCAATTTTCAGGACCATCAAAAATCATAGTTTTTGGTCAGAGCAATACACATTGAATCCGATTTTAAATAATATTGGAATTCAGTAAAATCTCTCAAATACCTAGTTGTGACCATCCCCCCTTGACCACCTTGACCATCACATTTTCACCTTGACATTTTCACCTTGACCATCCGGTATATTGTCACATGTAGCCATGTTGTCCTGTTTATTCTGTATTTTGTGCTCTATATTACATATTGTGCTCTATATTACATATGAATTGTGCTATATATTACCTACATATTTTCCAGCGAAAATGTTTCATATTTGCACAACCTCGTGTATTGTTTTGTGCTTGTATTTATGTTTTTACCTCATTTTTTGCTCCCAATTTGCAATTTTCTCCCGCGTCCCTTCTCCAACCTTTGCTCTCCTCCCTCCCCTTCGTCCTCACTTTCTCCTCTTTCCTCCCTCTCCTCTTCTCCCCAACCTTTATCCTTCTCCTCCCTTTCCCCTCTTTGTCCTCAATTTCTCCTCCTCCCTCTCACCTATTTCCATCGTTTGTTTTCCCCTCCTCTCCTCTCCTCAGATTTTATCCTTTTCCTCCCTCCCCCCCCCTCCCATCCTCAATTCCTTCTCCTCCAATCCCTCTTGACCCCTTGTCTTCCTTTTCTCCTCCTCTCAACCTTTGTCTTTCTCCTCCCTCTCTCCTCCCTTCCCTCTTGACCCCTTGTCTTCCTTTTCTCCTCCTCTCAACCTTTGTCTTTCTCCTCCCTCTCCCCTCCTATCACCCACGTCCTTCTTCCCCTCCTTTTCCCTCCCTCTCCTCCTCGTCCTCATTTCCCCTTCCCTAAATAAAATATTTATGAACTTTTATGATTACAATAATGCCAACCTTTCTCTCTCTCTCTCCATATGAATAATGAACAATATGCATTCAGTATTATACCAATTCCGAAATTATTATTTATATTCTCTCTCCCTCTGTCGGGATAAAAGATCACCTAGATTTACACTTTACACACGATTCTAGATTTTTACACTTTACACTCGATTCTAGATTTACACTTTACACTCGATTCTAGATTTACACTTTACACTCGATTCTAGATTTACACTTTATTTTCGATTTTAGATTTACACTTTACATTCGATTCGAGATTTACACTTTACACTCGATTCTAGATTTACACCTTACACTCGATTATAGATTTACACTTTACACTCAAGAAGTGTGTAGTCTCCTGTTGAACTTCGAAAATGATAAAGATAAAAATCCCCAACCTTATTCTCCTCCTCCTCCTCCTCCTCCTCCGTTTTCTCCTCCTATTTCTTTTGATTCGTGGCTAATATTTCTTATTCTTGTTCATCTCCTTCCCATTCTCGTCTTTCGTCTAATCCTCCTCCTCCTCAAGTGGGGTCGACGTTTTGAATCAACCTCTTCCATGCGCCTCGGTTTGGGCGTGGCTAACTTCCAACTTCCCAGCTGAAGATAGATCTTCTTCTTCTTCTTCTTCTTTTTACTGCGTCTTTTCCCACTCAAGTGGGGTCGACGTTTTGAATCAACCTCTTCCATGCGCCTCGGTTTGGGCGTGGCTAACTTCCAACTTCCCAGCTGAAGATAGATAGGGTGAGAAAATCTCCGATGACCTTCGAAAAGAAACTAAGAGAAAAGGTGGGAAAGGGAAAAAGAAAAAGGTAAAGTAGGAAGAGAACAAGATGGTGGAGATGAAAGAAAAGAAGAAGAAAGAGAAGAAGAACAAGATGAAGACGTGCGATGGTGGAAATGAAAAGGAAGAAAAGGAAAAGAAGATGAAGACGAAGAAGAAACGAGATGAAGAAGAGAAGGAGGAGGGGATAGAGAAATATGAAAAGGAGACCAAAAAGATGAAAACGAAGAAGGAAGAGAAGAAGAATTAGCAAGAAAAGGAAAACTCTGTAAGTCTGTACCCAAATAGGGGACCTAGTAGAGGAGGAGAACTATCGATAGTCGGCGCCATCGATAGTTATCGATAATTTTCAAAAAACCATCGATAGTTTTCGATAGTTTTTTTTTATTATTATTACATATTTTCCTTCTTTCTAAAGGTCTTATTTCCAAAAAGACCTAACCTAATTTAAAGAAAACTATTAACCGTACACGTACCTATTAATTTAGGTCACAGGGTTTTATTTCAACATTTTTTTTTTTTACACTTTTTACTTCTAATTATCGATAGTCAAGCCTCAACTATCGATAGTTCTCCTCCTCAAGGAGCTAGGTGACCAGGTGATGAAAAATAGGTACCCATCTTGAAACGAGCCCCAAAGCTTTGAAATAAAAATGAATGTCTACCTAGTACAGCCTGAATAAATTACTATCGATAGCGTTCGATAGTCAAAACTATTGATAGTTATGGATAGTGCTATCGATAGTTCTCCTCCTCAAGGACCTAGGTGACCAGTTGATCAAAAATAGGTACTCATTTTTAAACGAGCCCCAAAGCTTTGAAATAAAAATGAATGTCTAGTACAGCTTGAATAAATGTATGCAAAAAAGTAAAAAGGTTTAACAATAATAAATATGACAATAATAATTAAATCTAATTCTATTTTACATTGCAAAAAAGGCTCAGGAGGCAAAAAGCGGAAATGGGTATTTATGTTAAAATTTCACACCTGTTGAGTGTAAAAAGGGAAAGGGGGAGAGATAGTGAAGGGAAAAATCCCTCTTTTATGGACGTCGGTATTTTTATCCCTCTTGTGTTTTTAGAGTTTTAGAGTAGGTATTTTAGACCCATTTCATGACGGGGAAATAATGTAGAACTGTAGAAAATGTAGACGTAATAGGTTGCCTAGACGGCTGAAATTATACTTATTGTAAAGCATTAAAAGAGTCTCTACAGAGAAGTCCATTTTTTAATTAAATGCTAGAACGTCCATTTATTTAATGTTTTTTTCCGTTAATTAAAGAAAGCACACCTACATTAAAAAAGTCTAGAAAAAAATAAATCCGGGAAAAATCCAGCGCTGTAAGCCTCTCGTTTATGGAATGGTTGTATTTTATGTTTCTAGGCATTTTTAAATAAATTACATTTTCAAGCGCATTTCGAAACTAGGATGTGGGAAATAAATAAATCCCTACACTGAATCTTTTTTTAAAATCTAATTCTATTTTACATTGCAAAAAAGGCTCAGGAGGCAAAAAGCGGAAATGGGTATTTATGTTAAAATTTCACACCTGTTGAGTATAAAAAGGGAAAAGGGGAGAGATAGTGAAGGGAAAAATCCCTCTTTTATGGACGTCGGTATTTTTATCCCTCTTGTGTTTTTAGACCCATTTCATGACGGGGAAATAATGTAGAATTGTAGAAAATGTAGACGTAATAGGTTGCCTAGACGCCTGAAATTATACTTATTGCAAAGCATTAAAAGAGTCTCTACAAAGAAGTCCATTTTTTAATTAAATGCTAGAACGTCGATTTATTTAATGTTTTTTCCGTTAATTAAAGAAAGCACACCTATGTACATTAAAAAAGTCTAGAAAAAAAATAAATCCGGGAAAAATCCAGCGCTGTAAACCTCTCGTTTATGGAATGGTTGTATTTTATGTTTCTAGGCATTTTTAAATAAATTACATTTTCAAGCGCATTTCGAAACTAGGATGTGGGAAATAAATAAATCCCTACACTGAATCTTTTTTTAAAAACGTCCGAACTACATAATTTCTAAAGATATAGAAATATGTAGCAAATCCTTTATGAAAATTTGAAAAAGAGAAATACGACCAAACTTACCCCGTGGGTTTCAGAAGAGGGGAAATCGTCTCAATTTCCAATAGAATTCCGATAGAAAAATACGACCAAACTTACCCCGCCAGAACGATGAAGAAATCCAGCCGGTTCCAGGAATCTGCCAGATAGGTGCCCTTGCCGTAACAACCCATGGCAATCATCTTGATGGTCATCTCCAACGCGAAGAACACGAAGATGAAGTCATCAAACATCTGAAAACAAGACAAACAAATTAAAAAGAAAATCTTTAAATTTTTATTTGTAAAATTGTAAAATTTACTCAAATAAATGAATGACGTATTCAATTCAGCTTGCGCTGTCAACCTTGGTATAATATCAACAAACAAATTGAAAGAAAAAAAAAATAAATAAATAAATAACAAAAGAAAAGTATAAATAGACTTTCCGAAAGCATTTGACACTATGAAAAGTACCTAGGTACCTATTAACTTGTACAATGTATCTAGAATTGGAAGGGCCTTTTCTGTCAATCCAGAAAAATTGAAATTATGTACATTGTTGACACATTTGTGGATAACATTTGAGGGAAAAAAGAAGAAAAATCAGTTTTTTTCATCCTTGAGCGTTCGTGCACCAAGGATCAGCAATAGTACCAAACCATTGACCAATATGATTTAACTTTAGCTACAGCATTCTCGATAGGCAATTCTGTCTATTAGACAAGTCACTCACTATCAGGTCACCTGATCAGACCTGACAGGTACGGCTGAAAAGATCCGTCTGTCAGGTCTACCTGATAGTGAGTGGCTGGCCTTACTAGACGAAAGTGCAGTAGGTACAGACAGTCTACCAAATAGTACCTGCACTACCAAGTCTACCTGTAGAGCAAATTATGCAATAGCATGACGAGAATAAATTTTCCCTTCCTACGTACGTTTGGTACTTGTTGCATCAGCGTTACAGGGTAACCCCTGTAAAATGTAGGGTTTATAAACGAATTTGTCTTGAAAATATCAGCAAAGAATGAAAGAACACACCTCCCTGATGGAATGTGTGATGCAACTATCCATTTTGTCTTTACACATAATTTTCTACAATAGATGATAATTTTCCACTCGTCAATATCGCGTATTGACCCAAAGTCCCGATATTGTGATCCAGTGACTGGGTTCCAGTCAGTAGTTTTAATTTTTAAGCTAAATTTTGAATGAGCCAGTGTGGCAATTCCAAGAAATTGAAAATGTAACTCTTTGCCTTCTCTCCTTTCCAATTTCAAATTGTACCGTGGAGAGAGCAGTTTTTCTTGGTTACCTAACAGTTTAAAGTTTATTGATAAGGAAATTTAACTAATAATAATAATATTAATAAAAAAAATCTCAATTTCAGGATAAAAATAGGTATTAATTTTTAATGATATTTATTAGAGTAGCCCACTAAAACTACCTCACGGCGTTGTACTATGCATAATTTTGTTCTCTGTACAATAAAATGAATAAATAAAAATACATATTAATAAATCTTACCTGTAGGATCTTGCATCGGTTGGTCAGGCACTTGTCATCCACGCATGGTTGGTACATGCCCAGGGTGACGCAATTGAGTAGGATGACCAACATACTGATCCTCTCAAACCACGTGTTGAATATCTGAGAGTTAAGGAAACTATACGGGCTGACAGAAATGCCTTGCGAATTGTGAGAGGGGACAAAATTATGAACAATTCAGATAAATACATATATATGTAAATGGGAAGACACAAAAATAAGAAATATGTAAATTAGATAAATTTAATATGTAAGGAAAATCCCTAAAATTGCAAAAGAATCCTTAAAATTTAAAACCCTCAACCTAGTTACCTGCTATCCCTCAAACTGTCAACCCTAGTCATCGATATCAACTGGCTTTTTTCCTGCCTTAACCGGATTTTGACAATGCTTAGGGATTAGAGGCATGTCGTTTGCTTTGTGGCTCATATTGATTCCTAACAGAAGTCAAAACTTTCAGAATTCTTCCTGAATTGCACGGAAAAAAAGCTAAACTTTTTCTACTTGAAAAATGTACTTGGCATTCAAGTTAATGAATCCATCAGTAGAAAACTGCTATTTTTTTCTCTTCTCTGTAGCAAAATGTACGAGTATGTATTACCCTAAAGAAACGCAGAGTTATTCATAGCAGCAAATTGATTCTTCAGAGACTTGCTGATTTATTCCAAGTTGCAGAAAAAAATCTTCCAGAGTATTTTCTTCTCTCTTAATGCTCTTGACACAGTTTTTCATTCAGAGCTCCCCTGAAAATCGGGCTCTAGCTTACAGATGTCTGGCGAAACTAGTTCAAACTATATTTACTTTCTATTACTACAGTATAGCGGAGCTATACTAGTAATGAAAGTATTGCAATCGGTCCAAATTTTCAAAATCGGGAAATGGTTGGAAATATCCGTTTTGGGATCCCCTGATGTCAAAAAAGTGATTTTTAGCCCATGGTCTGTACGTAACGTACGTACGTACGTAACGTACGTACGTACGTAACGTACGTACGTACGTAACGTACGTACGTACGTAACGTACGTACGTACGTAACGTACGTACGTACGTAACGTACGTACGTACGTAACGTACGTACGTACGTAACGTACGTACGTACGTAACGTACGTACGTACGTAACGTACGTACGTACGTAACGTACGTACGTACGTAACGTACGTACGTACGTAACGTACGTACGTACGTAACGTACGTACGTACGTAACGTACGTACGTACGTACGTACGTACGTACGTGCGTACATACATACGTACAGACCATGGGCTAAAAATCACTTTTTTGACATCAGGGGATCCCAAAACGGATATTTCCAACCATTTCCCGATTTTGAAAATTTGGACCGATTGCAATACTTTCATTACTAGTATAGCTCCGCTAAACTGTAGTAATAGAAAGTAAAAAATCTGGTGTGAACATCACACGACTTTCCTTATCCTATTGAATGATGCTTATTTGAGTGTTCTTTTACCCTAACTTTTACAATATCTCTAACCGTTTTGTCGCTATAGCTGAAAACCGCCAAAAAACGGTCGAAATCTGTCAAAAGCGGTCAAAATACCGCCAAGCGCAGCAAACATCTCAACCAAACGTTTTGTGTTGCATCCTTATCACATTT